>NW_022474205.1:612342-813736 GCF_003357145.1 Venustampulla echinocandica | reverse complement strand
GGGGGGGGGGATATAAGAACTCGGAGAAGTCGAGTTCTGGACATGAAAATCGCCAAAACCAAACTCCCAAAACCTCTCTCTTTCCTCGCAAAAACTTCAAAAACAAGCCACAGTCGTTTCATAACACAAACAAAAATGCGGTATTCCATCTTCTCCGCCGGCGCTGCCCTCCTCACCACGGCATTGGCAGTAACAGTTTCCTACGACGCGGGCTACGACGACCGCGGCCGTTCCCTCAACGCTGTCGCTTGTAGCAACGGCAAAAACGGACTCATTACCAAAGGCTTCACCACGCAAGGCTCTCTGCCCTCATTCCCTCGTATCGGAGGTGCCTTTCCGATTGCTGGCTGGAATGATCCGAATTGCGGCACGTGTTACAGTCTGACTTATGAGGGTCAGACCGTTAACATCCTTGCGATTGATCATGCGGATGGGGGCTTCAACATTGCTGAGTCGGTGATGAATACGTTGACGCGTGGACAGGCGGTCTTCCTTGGGAGCATTCAGGTCGATTATAAGCGTGTGGATAATTCGTTGTGTGGGTTGTGATTTGGTTGACTAGGGCCGAAATGGGATCTTGAGTTGGGCATTAATGATGTAATGAGAAATGGGGTATTCACGATAAGGCTGTTGTTATGTGAGGCTGTGAACAGAATGGATAATGTAATTGAGAACAATATATCTTGAGCTTTTTGGTGGTTGATCTAGCTACTCATGAGCTAGCCTAGTTAGGTCTAGTGTTCTTTTAACCTTTAAGCCGCGGGGCTTTGTCTAATAAATCGACTTCCCATCTCAGAACTTTGATACTCGATACCACCACATTATTCCCATCGCCCCCATAACACCCAAATCCACACGAGCGGTATACCAACAAGATGGGAAGTGTAGTGCTACCACATCTTCGCACTGGATGGCATGTTGATCAGGCGATTCTCAGTGAAGAAGATCGTCTTGTCGTCATCCGCTTCGGACGCGATGCAGACCCCGATTGTATGCGGCAAGACGAAGTCCTCTACCGTATCGCCGAAAGAGTGAAGAATTTTGCTGTCGTCTACGTATGCGACTTGGACGAGGTGCCGGACTTTAAGAGCATGTACGAGGTAATTATGCCCGAGCTCAGGCAACAGCTATAATATGGAAGCTAACTCCTGCCTACAGCTATACGACCCCATGACGATCATGTTCTTCTTTAGGAACAAACATATGATGTGTGATTTTGGGACGGGAAACAATAATAAGCTGAACTGGGTGCTGGAAGATAAACAGGAACTGATTGATATCATCGAGACCATCTATCGTGGGGCGAAGAAGGGTCGGGGTTTGGTTGTGAGCCCGAAGGATTATTCTACTCGCTATCGATATTAGGTTATCGTTTTGAGAAGCGAGCGTTCGTTGCTGCTCTTCATCGCTACGATTGTCTGTCACAGCAGCAGGGAGAGACCAACAAGTTGAGCCCGAGTGATTAGGAGTTAGGGGAGGTCTACCGATACTACAAAAGCCATTGTGGCGCGGGCAGGGTCTGGAGTTTGGTTGCGAGCGCTGAGGATTTCTGTAGGTTATATCAGTGCACAATAAAGCTGTTTTGCTAATACCCCAATGGAGCGCGAAAGCGCGAGTAGAATCGGTTCGCATGATGAGTTCACATCAACCGTGATCACTAAGTATGGTCCCGCGAATGTCGCTATTGCTACATGCCAAAGCTTGGATACTTCATTGAAGGCTCGGGCAGTGCACAGTTGAAACCTGTGAACATCCTCTATTCGCCATTCGTCAAACGTGGTAATCTTGCTTAATCTCTGCTCACTCCTTGCTCTCAAACCTGTGGTATTTGTTACTTCTCGAATAATTCTTGGAGAATGGTACAATTGCATTAATAGAGTCTAGATTACTGGCCAACTCTAATTTGGCGATGTTCCGGTACACTCTTAATTCACCATCGGCCGCTGGAAATAAGTCGACTGATACGGAGTAGTCCCACTGCCGTGCTACTAGTAACAATATCTACTAAGCCTTGTTGTTGACATGCCGCACTCCCATCGAACTTTACTAATACATGACTCTTTGTGGTCATCCTAGGCACTGTGCCTCCTGTCAGGGCCACTGTTTGTTGTTTTCCCTTTTCCCTCCTTTTCTCTTTTTCTCTTTGGCTCTTTGTTCCTATTCGGGCCTAGCGCGTTCTCATAGTAGCAGTTTGTGAGGCATCCCCTCTTGGATCTTACAGTATATGTCAGTTGCTTCCTACGATAATTTACTACCTCTTCGTTATCACAATGTCCAGCACTCAAGAACAGATACCACCTCGTCGAAAAAGACAGCGCGCTGAAGCAGACCTGTCGCTTGACGATCAGTCAGAATCGCAGCTTCCAAAGCGGCTTAAGTCCAGCATAAAGCTTCATTCTGCGGAATTCTACGATTCACTCTCAAAGGTGTGGCTCACTCGCCGAGCGTTGAAGGAGCTCGATCGACGAACAAGTCAAGCCAACAGTCCGCAACAGCGTGCTTCTACGCTTCGACCCATAACACGGAATACTTCGGACAAAATACAGAGATTTGCTAGAGACGGTGGTCCAGAGCTTTGCGATCTTCGAGGGGTAAGACTGAGCTACCCAAGGATATTAGTGCATTTATAACTTCTCCAGTATCCTTCACCACGCTCAATGGGCTCTAGCAACTCCCTCGAAAGCTGGCAGACCAAATCCACAGCTCAGACTAGTATAGGTACACTGAAGACCACAAGATCTTCTGCTTATGATAGCGATTTCGAACAGCATCTGAGAGACCATCACATCCATTTGAATAACCGAAGGTCCAAACCAGGAAACTTAGGAGAGCTCCGTCAAAGACTATTACAACCAAGACCAATTCTTTCGCCATCTCCCTTCTCTGACGATGCCTATGAGGATTTTGAGCTGAAACACGAGGATATAACCGAAGAGGGGGAGATAATGCAGCACATAGTTCCTATAATATGTGGGAATTCCAATATCCCAAATAAGCAGAACCTGCTATTTACACGGCTCTACCCGATAGCTAATGGGACCACGGTTGCTGGCAAACCCGACTTTTACGACGGAGCTCGACTTGACGACATCAATAAACAGGTCCAGAAAGACTTGGGGCATTTCATCATCCCCACACGCCATCCAGCCGCTCCGGTAGCACCCAACTTCTTCTTAGAGGTTAAAGCCCCAAGAGGAGCTGCAAATGTGGCGAGACGGCAAGCTGGTTACAATGGCGCTTTAGGCGCGAGGGCGATGCATCTGCTGCAGTCGTATAAACAGGACCAGTCAGTCTACGACGGCGATGCCTACACAATTACTTCAACTTATCACGCTGGGACTGGCACGCTGCAGATATACATCACTCATGCTACCAAGTTGGATGATGGCAATACCGAATATCACATGACTCAGGTCGATTCCTGGGGCTTGACTGGCAGCCCTGATAGTTTCCGACGCGGTGTTACGGCTCTCTGCAATGCCAGAGATTGGGCCCAGGAACAGCGCGATCGGTTAATATTGGATGCGAATGAAAGAGTGAGGTCCATGAACGCAGAGGCAGCTCCTTCCGAGTCATCCCGTCGTAGATCCCATAGAACCGCATCTGTCGCAAGCGGAAGTTCCCAAGGATGATTCACAGTTATACACAGATTCATCAACTGTCAAATCATTAGATTACAACCGCCCGTCGGAAATGGTGGATGGGTACCACACTGAAGAGGCTGAGACGTTGTCTAATGAACTCGGGGCCGACACGTCCTTGAAACCTAAAACCTCTAGCAATGTTGCAAAGGTATCGGACAAGTCCGTTTCTAAAGCTGCGCGCCATAGTGGTGACGAATCCCGGCAGAGGCGTTTCTCTCAGAGATAAGTTTGGGTACGATGTCTACATGTAAATTCTGGTGTTTGGTGTCTGTCGGATAATCAAGGGTCTGGAGTTTCTCGGCCTTCGGGTTAGTCAAAGCAATAGTTCCTACTAGCTTAATTTGATATATTACTTGTCTTTGATACTGTTAATTAGTCCCGCTTGCATTCTATGAGCGCGCGTTCCATAGCGGGGGTGCGGTAAGAGCTGTCAAAGAACATCCATTGTTCAAAGGAGTTTTATTTGTTTTGCTCTGTTCAGAGAACGGGAGGCTATATACTCTAGGGGGGGTTATGTAAGGAAGCGAGCCCCTTTGTGCTGCCCCTTTGTTGGCGCTATAGACGAGGCAGGTTCTTCTCTTTGATAGGCTTGGCTTATAGTCTGCTGAATTAGTATTTGGCCACCCCAACCTCTAGGAGCCCTTGATGCTCTCCAGCGTTAAGTTCGGTATTCTTATACAATATACACTTTGCACACTTGGCTATTAGCTAGCGAATATCTTGAGAACGACTGATATCTTTTGCCTAGGTGCATTGGCAGCTGATTGCCTTGTGTTGCCACTACACTTTTCCCGATAGCCAACATGCTTCATAACAATCGACGCGGCAATCAACACCCGCCCAAAATGAAAGCTCTGGTCTGTAATTTCCCACGGCTGCCTAGCATATAGAAGCCTGCCAACTGACGCCCTTCCACAGGACATTCAAATCAAGAATAAATATCGCGTTGAGCGCAAGATTGGAGAAGGAGGCTTCGGTGAGGTCTACTCTGGTAGTTGCCTAGTACCATCCTGGAGATAGCAGAGACTGACTGTGAAAGGTATCGATCTCAACACCGATGAGGAGATCGCTATCAAGCTCCAATACATCGGAGACAACATGCCTATTCTTGAGCGAGAGGCCGATATCTACAAGGATCTTTCTGGCGGGGTCGGCATACCATGCGTCCGCTGGTATGGGGAGGAGTGCGACTTCTATGCCATGATTTTTGATCTACTAGGCCCGAGCCTAGAAGACCTTTTCAACTTTTGCGACCGACAATTCTCTCTAAAGACGGTACTCCTCCTTGCCGACCAATTAATCCCCCGCATCGAATATATCCACTCTAAATCCTATATCCATCGTGATATAAAACCCGAAAACTTCTTAATGGGAACCGGCAAGCTTGGAAATCTGGTACATGTCATTGATTTTGATACTGCAAAGGAGTACAGAGATCCAGAAACGGGAGTCCATAAGCCACGTTACGATAATTGCAAATTCGGAGGAACAAGCCGCTATGCTACCATTAATAATCATCTTGAAGTCGGTACGTATAAATATATCCCGGTTATATTGTGACTGAGTGTGACCTAGAGCAATCCCGCCGCGACGACCTCGAATCCCTTGGATATATGATGATTTACTTTGTCCGCGGCTCTTTGCCCTGGCAAAGCCTGAAGGCGGCGACGGAGGACGAGAGAAACCGGTGCATTAAAGAGAAGAAGATACACACCTCGATCAAGGAGCTTTGCCGTCAGCTCCCAAAGGAATTCGCAACCTATCTCAATTATGTCCGTAATTTGGATTTTGACGAACCACCTAACTACCCCTATCTTCGTAAACTCTTTAGCGATCTCTTCGTGCGCAAAAAATTTGAGTATGACGATGTATTCGACTGGACGATTAAGAAGTACTTCATGATTCATGAGTGCATCGACCCGCCGTCTACAATTCAAACCCGAAGTACGACAAAAGGTAATAAGAGTCAATACTCTTCCGCTGAAGCGGCATCTGGTGGTCAGTCACGTCCTTTGTCAGGTCAATCTATCGGTCAGAGAGTCTCAAAACGCACTAGGATTGGAAGATTAGGCAATCCAGGGGCTTGCAAGAAACGACAAACTTAGCGACTCGAATATCTTCCGAGGGTGATAGGTGTTAGAATATCCACAGCGTGTATTATACTCGATTCATTGCGAAAATGCGCCATCGCGGTCCATATCGTTTATATTGGCATCTAGCTGTGTTCTAGAGTTGGACTGTAGGAAAGAAACTCAGAAAAGGACCTCTACTTCCTGCACGTTCGGCAGGACAACATCAGATCGATTCATCATAGCAACTGTTATTGATCGTACCAGTGCTGAGGCCATGGCACTGCTAAACAATGGACAATGCAGCTGGAGTTCAGGCCTCCTCGCACCCGCCCTTAGCTTATCATTCTTCTATTTCTTCAGAATCTCTTCTGAAGGATGCGGCTGCCACATTAATAGCCACAAATCAGTTTACAGCTAGGAACGCCCCTGAGAGTAGACGATACTCCGTGAAAAATTGTTCTGGCCTTTAGGCTGACAGTTGGACCGATCCCGCTGCAAATCCTGTCCAGGGACTCGGGAGACTCTCGAATTCAGGGTTGACCCGGAATCTGGATTGGCATCTTAGCTTGGTTATACTATTATCGGGAACAAGATTGGCAAATATTAAGTAGGGTTGGGATGGACAGTTGTACAAAGCTGTGAATCTGGGATACGATCGGAGCCTTCCGGATCAGAAGGGACAGCGTTCACAGTAAAGTAGTAGCACTTCATTTTGTTCCTTTTGCAAATGCTTACACGGGCCACTTTCATCATATTTGTCGGGGGACTCTCTTGTTACATCCAATCTAGGTCTCCACTTTATCGGAATTCAGGCACAATCTTGAACGTAATCAAAGATGTTTATCAAGTCTTAAGGACGAAGGCGACGAGACATAACCATGATCGATAGTAGACGTGAGAAGCATTAGCGACTACTCGAGTAACTAGTAGAGGGCAACTCATTTACACTTTCCTTTTTTTTTTTAATATATTATTAGTCCTTTTCGCGCTACAGCTTGTTGTTTATGGGTTGTTTATTCCTTGACTAAACTCGGAAGCGCCTCAGGTGATAAATCCCCCTTTTTACTTCGTTTATATCATTTTAAAGGCCCACTAGGCTGCTACATTTTTCTCAATTAACATGGCCTATATTGACAGGTTGAACGGCTTCAATATTGTCTCGTGTTTATAAAGCTCGCCATATCTGTCGATTAAAGCCAAATTGGTTTTTAGCAAACGCATAATCGTGTGACGGACTATGTCGTCGCCACACCATGTAATTTTCTATTTTCACACAGTCATTAGTCAGTTCTGTGTGTAGAAAGACGACCTTAGTAAGCTGGCGCACGATGAGCTTTTCGATCGCTTTCACAAACAGTAGCCATGACCCGCATTACGGCACCCATTCGCGGAGTAACTGTAATTGAAACCTTTAGCAAAGCTCCGCAGACAGTAAGGGATAACGGGAGACAAGCTTACTTCCCCAGACCCACGTATCATCGAAGAAGTCAGCCCATAGCCTTATCACTTTAGCTGCTAACGAAGTGCTACCATCAAAGCTAATGTCCGCGCTGGAAAGAAGGTCTATGACGTCTTCGAGAATTTGCCGCTCTTCGAGATCTAGAGGGTGAGAATGCTGCTGGCATTCCAACTTGTGAATCCATCGGGTCACAAA
Organism: Venustampulla echinocandica; assembly: GCF_003357145.1. NCBI lineage: Eukaryota > Fungi > Ascomycota > Leotiomycetes > Helotiales > Pleuroascaceae > Venustampulla > Venustampulla echinocandica. The sequence continues at coordinate 806,366 of NW_022474205.1, read as the reverse complement.
AAGCGCTACACGATGGAATTTCAGTATTTGAGGCTGCTTGGGGTTAAGAGAGAGTCTTACCGCAGTTCCAATCAGCTATTGCATGGTCGATACTCCACTTGAAGGCCGCCGTTTTCATAACTAGCAGTTTCCCAGCGTTCACTGAGGTAAATAGTCCATCAAGTGCTTTACGAGCAGTATTCGTTACCAGCGCTGTCCGATTCTGGTCACTGCAGATATATGTGTGGATATCCCTCGCCGTGTCTTCGAAAGTGTCGCTCAGAAGAATCAAACGGTTCAACGTTTCCATTCCACCACACGTTCTAACGTATGCTACTCGTAATAGAGCATGGCCGTTTGACCGGCGGGATCCTCCAGGGTCATCGAGAGCTTGCTCTTGTTCTAAATGGCGATCGGCGAACAAATTCTGACATCGTTCAAGCGCGGATTCAGCCTGTTGCATGGCCGCCGCACGCATCCTCTGAGAAACATGATCGAGATCGAATAAGGCAAAAGCCTGTGTGCATTGGACCAGGTGATATATGTGTAGGTTGACTGCTTGAATTACGATAGTTGTGGCAAAAGTTGACCAGGCTAGTGCCGCATCTTGAGATCTGATCTGTTGCTTAAATAGCACATGATTTACAGCATCAATGACTCGAAGTGATGTCGCCTTAGTTCGAGATGCCACGAGCTCTAGCCATTGCTTCGATGACGAAGCTTCCCAGAGAGCCTCTTCATGGGGCATCTCGATATCTGCATCAGGAAGCATGTTGATTCGCGGCGTTGTATTGTGAGTTATGGTGACGAGACTGTTTAAAACAAAGATCCCACAAAGAAGCCTAGTTTAGGTCAGCAAAGTGAATTAGAACAGTAAGGATAGAAACCTTTTCGAAGTTTCAATTTCTACCCAGTTGGCCCAGGACAGAGCCTGCACAGGATTGCGAGTCTTCTCAAGATCGATCCTTCGGATGGTATATTCCTTTACTATTATCAGCAAAACACACGTAGCCATGATGCAGGTTGGTGACGAACCATTGACAGATACTCTAGTGATTCAAGCGCAGTCCTGACAACAGCAGGGATCCCGCTGAATGCTCTTGCGAAAGCCAACAGGAACTTACATTGAACCACCCATATTGGCGAAGGTGAGGACTTGTACGTCGACGGATTAAAGTTGCTTATCTATATTATTTTAGTAAGGAGCTAGAATGGTGTAACATGAAAAGAGCTAACCGAACGGATGGCTTTGTCCGCCCACTGCTGAAGAGATGCAGAATGCTTTCGTTCGAGGCGATATAGAGCACCTATAGCACATATGGCAAGGATGAGAGGACTAGGCACTTGTTCGAGGTCCAAGGAAGCAAGGTGGAGAATGGGATAATGCTGGTGGAAGCAAGACTGATAGCTCGATAGGAATCTTTGAAGAAGACTAGTGGACGGTAACTTTAAAGTTTTACTCTGGCCCGAACTCAAATGCTTCTCAAGGTCTTCCAACAGTAATTGTCGTATACGATCGTTCAGTACTAAAGACGGTGTGGTGTTTCTCCCTGTCTTTTTCGGAGACGAGAAATGGTCAGCTGAGCAGACCGATCCTTGAGACTCTGGGCCGTTGATTTGGCTAGAAAGTTTAGACATTTGTAGATTATCGCTCCTGGATTGTGGGCTGTACATCTCCACCTCGATTTCTTGAGAGCCCATATTGTTATATGGATAAGCTTTGTCGACAGGCAGCTCATGGGTAGAAGTTGCGTTCGTAAATTCGTTGGACTCTGGATATGGTATGATTCTAAAGAAATCGAGATCGTCGAATATTGGATCTAGGATATGCGGAGGCAATTGGCTATGCGATTTTGTGTAGCTGTTTGTATGAATATCTCCATTCCGCACTCCCTTATTGCTTGCTGAATGGGACGGAGCCAAGTGTGTCCTGAGTGAGAGCTCATCAGCTGGGGAAGGGGCCGAAGGGCTGGTTTCCGAATGACTGTATGCAACATCCGTTATCAGATGTGAAAGTTGCATTTCCCTAGGGTTGAATGGGAGGTTAGCACTTAATCCCATGTCGTTGTAGAAGCCATCCATGCAATCCAAGTCGACATTATTCTTAACCCCTGACGATCTAGGAGACCGAGGAATATGTACAGTGCTGGGACGAGTGTTCTTGGGTTCTTCAAGGCTTAAACCTGCGTCAAGGCCCTGTTGCGAGGGAGAGTTCATGGGTTCAGAGGGTGGCACATCTGATGAAACTTGAAGCCGAGACACCGATTCGGTCTGGTGGACAGGTGCTGTATAGATATCCACATGAAGACTTTTCTCATGGCGACTAACAAGATCCTTCCGTGCATACCAATTGGGGCAATATCTACATGGAAATGGCCGCTCGCGTGTATCTGCGAGGAAGACTTTCAATGGGGGAACTAGTCATGAATGGGAGAGGTTACACCTACGGCTTCGCTCATGTCGCGCGCAATGCTCCCGCCGCGAGAAATTTTTGTGGCAGATTTTGCAGATATGAGCTTTCTTACTCGATTTTCGGATCTTGGTCGGCTTTACATTGGACGAAGAGTCGCTGGGTGATGTGGAAGGGGCTGGGGAAGGTATGCAGCTCACTCCTGGCATGCTGGATTGAAGCTGGGATGATTTTATGTGAAGAATTGTAGTTTCGCGGTCAAGAAATTGTAGATGATAACAAATAATAGTACGTAGTTGGTTAGAGAGTAAAATAAAGCAAAGTAAAGCATACGTTGATGTTGATGTTGATGTGCCCTGGCCCTGTTGAGAATGGGTATTGGTATATGGCTGTTTTATTGGTCGGTTTTGCATGTATGCCCAGGGCCTGGCCAATAACAGTGGGGGAAACGCGATCGGGAAAGCCCCAGGGCCGGGCCGATGCAGGGCCGATGCGGGGACGCCCCAGCTTTCGGCATTGGCGCTGCGATATTTCGTAAAGAGTTACTTGTTCTGAGCTACAACATAACCTTGGTTACTACGCACACGCGTGCCGAATTGTGTCTTGCAATCATATCTTGGGCATTATCTCCACAGTTACGAGCATGACGAAGCCATGCTAGGTTTCTTCATTCCCTCCCCCACATTGTGGCAGATATCATGGACACGGTCATGTGGGGGCAGCATGCTACATTGCTACTGCCGAGTTGCATTTGCAACCCAATCCCATTAGTGGCAAACTCAGCTAGGGATAAAGAGGGCTGCTTGCTGCAGCTCTCTCTCATCTCAAAGAACCCCATTGCTGCGATTTTCTACAGTTTCAAGCTACCACCACAATGCCATCAGAATCGACTCTTTCAGTGAGAGGCTCGAAGCCAACGCCTCTTCTTTCAGAGGCCTCTCACGACGGTATTCCCAAGCGGATGGAGCAGGATGCGAAGCGGGCGAAGGAGTTGCTATATTCCAATGCAACCGTTCCTGACAGCATTCCGCGGCAGAGGGAGGTCCCGAGACTTCCTCCGAATACGACGCGAGAGAAGTTTGACGCGGCCATGGCGGAGTTAAGAGAGAGACTCGGAGCGGCCAATGTTGAAATTAACGATAAGCCGTTGGTGGATGGGTGGTATATGGAGCATCCGTATGTCTTTGACTTCCTCATGCGGGGATATGATCAGAGGATTATGCTGCAGCATTGTAGAAGGCTCTCTAACCCATTGTAGAAACACACATGATGCATTCCATATTGCACACCAAGAAGATATGGTTTGCAGCGCCGTTGTATATCCATCCAGCACCGAAGAAGTACAGGCTGTCGTTTTCTGGGCAAATAAGCATCTCATTCCGATCTACCCAATTTCCATGGGAAGAAACATTGGGTACGGTGGAGCAGCCCCTCGTGTTCCTGGATCCGTTGTGCTTGATCTTGGCCGCCGAATGAACAAAGTGCTAAAGATTGATGGGAGCAGCGCCTCGTGTATGGTGGAGCCGGGTGTTTCCTACTACAAACTGTACGAGGAAATTCAAAAGACAGGCTTGCCTTTGTGGATCGACTGCCCAGATCTCGGTGGTGGAAGTGTTATGGGAAATGCACTAGATCGTGGAGTTGGGTTTGTGCCTCACCTGTGCAACTACTTTACATTCGATGGCTGACTTGACTCTAGTTACACTCCTTATGGAGACCACTTTTCTTACCACTGCGGTATGGAGGTTGTTTTACCAACCGGTGAGCTTTTACGGACCGGAATGGGTGCTCTCCCTGGGAAGGATGGTGCAGACAATCCTGTGTGGGAGTCATTTCAACCTGCCTACGGTCCATATTCCGATGGAATGTTCTGCCAGAGTAACTATGGTATCGTTACGAAGATGGGTTTCTGGCTCATGCCTGACACTGGCCACAAGACATATATGGTCACATTTCCACGCGACGACGATTTCGAACATATTGTAGAAGTTGTCAGACCTCTGGCGCAGTCCGGGATTTTTGGAAATATTCCGCAGCTTCGCCACGTCATTCAGGAGCTTGCTGTCACTGGAGAAAATAAACGCAAATGGTATCAAGGCAAAGGCCGGATGCCAAGAGATGTTATTTCTAAATGTGCCAGTACTCAACCATGTGGAGATGTAGCGTGGGTCTTCTACGGCTGTCAATATGGTGACGAGATATCTATTGAATCTCAGATGAGCAAGATACGGACGGCCTTCGCCACTGTCAAAGGTAGCAAGTTTCTCTACCCGGACGACCTTCCGAAGGACCACTACATCCATTCTCGCAGTAAAGTTTTCTCGGGGGTCCCAGTTCTACGAGAAGTCGACTGGCTTAACTGGGTCCCGAACGCGGCGCATCTTTTCTTCTCCCCCATTACGCCTACCAGAGGCAAGGATGCACGGATCGTCCACAACATAATTGATACATTACACCAGAAATGGGGCTTCGATCTCTTTCCAACCCTGACAATTTCCGGCCGTGAGATGCATTACATTACCAACATCGTCTATGATCGATCGGATCTCGACGCAAAGCGCCGTGCGACCGGGCTTATGTGTGAACTCATTGCTGCATGCGCCAAAGAGGGTTATGGCGAATACAGAACGCACATTCTGTTTGCTGATCAAGTTGCTGCTACCTATGGGTGGAACAACCAGGCGCTGCGCAGGTTCAACGAGACGGTGAAAGACGCCCTGGATCCGAATGGTATTCTCGCGCCAGGTAGAAATGGGATTTGGCCGAGAGCATACCGAGGGAAGGGGTGGGAAATCACTGCAAATAATAGGGACGCCCAGGGAATTTTCTCTCTTGGATCCGAGACGAAATCGAAACTTTGAAGATGGATTTTGATAGCTGTAATGTCATTGGGTATATAGCGTGGTAAAGGGGATCAAATTGTAGATATAGCATTATTTAACACTACAAAATATACAATTGATTAGATACTTTGCAATTATTTGCTTTCCATAAATTGAGCCCTTGAGCGGCCCTAAACTCCCCGCTTAAGAGTTGGAAAAGACTTGTTACCGAAGATGGGGTATCTTACTTATTCAGTAATGAAAATGATGAGGTTGCAATGGAAACGACGTTGCTAAACGAGTTCCTTGAATCACTGAAGTTATCGCATCATATGTACAAGGACCCCTCCACGCTATTCGGATTTATTTTGTGGTCTATGTACTTCATATTTAGGATGGTATTTGGGTGATTAGGTGGAGATATAAGCACGTGGTGGGTGAGTACCCCTAGGTCTAGCTGATGTGGGGGCAGTAATCTTGTCCCCCACATTGCCAGATTCTAGAGTCGTGGGGTATATGGAGGCAAATTATTGCGGGGGTAAATAGTAAATAATTCCAGCCTATATTAATGGTTAATGACTTTGGTCCATTTCTAAACAGCTGAAGCAACGCGTCATTACTTGACTTTTTACCTCAGCACCGAAAACATGACTGAGCAAAACATGAAAGGCAGGCCACCATCGCTCTGAACATTTTCGAATGCAAAGAAGACTAACTATTCTCCATAGTCATCATCGTTGGAGGGGGCCTGGGAGGATGCGCGGCCGCAATGGCCATGCATTATCAAGGTTTCGAAGTTCAAATTTTCGAGAAAATACACAAATTTTTGCGGTTAGGTGATTCTCTAGGACTGGGCGAGAACGCGCTCCGGTTATTGGAGAGATGGGGTTTGCATGACAATCTGGTTGCTATTGGCAATAAATCAGAGTTTATGCAAATTCGACACTGGAAGAGTGGTGAGATTATGGCACAGCAGCCGCTTATGGATATGGCTGGATATATCGGACACCGCGGAGACTATCATCAAGCATTTCTTGATAGAGTTGCGGAGCTGGGAATCCCAATTCATATGGGATGCAATGTAAGTTCTCCTCGCAGCGCCCCCGACAAGGAACTGACAGACAAACCTCAAGGTTGTATCTTATGACGAGTTTCAGCCATCAATTACTCTGGAAAACGGCGAAGTTCATAAAGCTGATGTCATTATTGCCGCTGACGGTACGCCTTCCACAAACCGATGATTGACCACAATGAAATTAACCTGTATTCAAGGCATCAAGTCGCTTGCTCGTGAGCTAGTCTTAGGCTTTCAAGACAAGCCGAAGTCGTCGGGTTACGCATGCTATAGAGCGTACTTCAAGGGCGAATTCCTCAAGGAAGATCCCCTCTGCCGCGAATTTGTTGAGAAAGAGTGTGTGAATATTTGGATTGGACATGATGTCCACATGGTCCAGAACACCCTGCGGGATGGCGAAGAGTTCAACTGGATTCTAACCCACAAGGATACCACAGACATCGAAGAATCATGGTTTCAGCCAGGAGACATGGATGATGTCAAGAAGATTATTGAAAACCTCGACCCACGGATAGCGGCTGCCGTCAAAAAGACGAAGGAATGTTTAGACTGGAAAATATGCTATCGCGATCCTATCCCATCGTGGATCAGCAAGAGTCACAAAGTCGCTCTTCTTGGAGATTCCTGCCATCCTCATTTACCGACCAGCGCCCAAGGAGCATCTCAGGCAACAGAGAGTGGTGCAGTGCTGGCACTGTGTTTGAAGTTGGCAGGCAAAGATAATGTTCCACTTGCTGTAAGGCCACTTCCAATTTTCGACTCTGTTCTCACTTGTGCGATGAAAATTCTAACGTTCCTTTTTTTGTAGACAAGAGTGTATGAGAAGCTACGATTCGATAGAGTGCGCAAATGTCAGTTGAATGGAGAGGACGTTCGCGATAGGTGGCATAGCGCACTCAAAACCGTCGAAGCTGGCGAAAAGCTTGATCCCGAGGAAGTGATGATTAGAGTAAGACTGTCTCTTTCTATTCATGTCACATCCAAACCGCATAACTGACATCCTATGATATATAGAACCGCTGGTTGTATCCATTTGATGCTGAAGCAGACACATTGCAGAGGTGGAATGAGGTTTCGGCTGTCGTTGAAAAGGAATTGAGGGAGAACAAGATCACTCCATTGTTCAACGTGATGCCTGTACAAGCATAGATTACCACTTGGTTCTTCCTCAAAGTGAATGTATATAAATATACTTCCATAAAACCTTCTATTAATGTTCAAGAATATATCGTTCTTGCCTTGTAGCTGTGCAATTTCGATGAAGAGTTCATGATGTAGAGCGCGACGCGAGAAGGTTGTGGGGCTTTTCTGTCGCGCTGCCGAGGTTCTCCGCAGTTCCAAAACTTGTATCTCCCAACGGCACACTTCAATGACAACTCATCATGCAATCACATACAACGCCGCAATCAAGATTTACTGAAGTCTCTGCGAGAGCTTGTTGCCCGTCATGCCCAAAGACATTCTCCAGAAGGACGCATATGCTCCGCCACGCACAGCAACGTATTACCCCTATCAATACTACTTTCTTCTGATGACTTTACTTATTGATAGCTGGTAGACCACGCTCGAAAACCTTTCTGCTGCCAGTTCTGTTCTAAGGAATTCGTAAGAAGGTATTCAGTGACGACCTCCTCCTAGTTAAAATTCCCACAACCATGCTAATACATATAAGTGACACACTTTACAACCATTACATTGTGTGTGAATACCGAGGCGTATTACCTATTCCAGCATTCAACGCTACGGGCCGCAAGAAGCACGCTTGCAATGAATGCTCCCGTCTCAAAGTAAGATGTGACTATGGGACACCGTGCTTGAGGTGCACACGGTTGAGAAGGCAGTGCCTGAGATCTCAGCCGCAAGGTAAGGGTTCTATTCCGGACTTCTCTATTTTACTTGTTGAGATATAAAACAAGTTTCATAGCTTTCTAATCATACCTAATATTTAAGCTAATGAGATTTTGGCAAACGGTGTAGGGTCATTAGATTCAGATATTTTTACAGGCACTGACTTAAACGTCAATCGCAATTCTATACAATTCCTTCTCAGAGACTCTGGTGGAGACAATTTCACGGAATGTTTTCCAAAGTCAAAGGAAGACAATGATTCCCCTCAACTCGATCAAACTTTGGACAGTCCTCAACTACAAGACTCACAATTCGAAGAAAGCTTTAGCCAAAGTCCCTTGCCTAGCACCGATTTGGACTTCGAATCGCTATTTGAAAGGTTTGATGCCCAGGAAAAGGATCATTCGATCTTTCATTGGCCTTGGGTAGAATTTCCGAACCAATCCGGGCAGTATCATGGAGGTTTGATACAAAGTCCGTCTCCGAATAACACGCCTGATGCTCTCAAACCACGTTCAACAGAGATAAGGACCGAGATATACAATGCTATTGGCAGCCTCAACATTCCAGAGGACGAGCCCCGACTCAAACCTACTTTTGAAGCGTTGGATATTCTGACGCCTGAAAGGATTCACACGTTTATCAAACTGTACTTTCATCATTGGCACCGACATGGGCCCATAATTCACGAACCAACTTTCGAGCCATCGAAAACAGCTCTGCCACTTCTCCTCTCAGTTTTCGCCATCGGTGGAATGTATTCTAAGGACCCGCTAGAAGTCTCCATGATGAAATTGCTATTGGACTTCATAGAGATAGCAGTCTACAGCAGTGTTAGGATTGAAGACGATTATGAGATTAAACAAAGTGCTCCAACCGGCAAAAATGATGAATGTGAGGAACAACGCCAACTGGAAGAGTTCCAGGGTGCTTATCTCATGGTTGTCGTTCAGTACTGGGCAGGAAACGCGATGGCTAAGAAGCGAGTACGACAACAAAGATTCATGAGACTGGTTTCAGTACGTCCTTTAAGTTATCCCCTGCTCTTTTATTTAAATATTGACTTACTTTGTGTCCCTAGATAGCCCGTTCTAGACTGGCATTAACAACACAGCATCAGGTCAATTTTACCCTATCCAACAACCAAGACTTTCGTTCGTGGATTAGACGAGAATGTATATTGCGGTAAGTTGCTCACTTCTTAGGAGAGGCTTGACTCGGTTTGCTAATACATTCTCAATCTCAAGAACAATGAATATTATGATGACTCTTGACAACGCGTTTGGTATCTTCAACAATCTCCCACCACACTTTAATTGGAGCGAATTAGATTTAGAGCTCCCGTGCGAATCCAAATACTTTGAGGCCACAAGCTACGATGACATGCACGATCGATCCTGTTTCCCGCAGAGAAAGGCAAAGGTTACAGAAGCATTTCAGTTGTTCTTTCTCCAGGCAAGTCCACAATCGGATCGGTTCGATCCTGTCGAAAAAGGAGCCTTGAACATGTGGGATCTACAGATCTTAGTACATGGTGAGTACCGACTCCCAAATTTTGTATTCTACTAATAAAACTGGCACGTGGAGTATTTTACACTTTTGTCTGGCAACAGCTCTTCGGAAATCCAGTGGCAAGCGTGCTACCAGACACCCTCAATCCTTTCATTGCATCCGTCAAATTAGCTCTGCACAACTGGAAGAGGGTTTGGGATGAGGTGCAATGTGGTATTGCACCTGCTGAGCTGTTAGCAATGGGATTTCCAGGCTCAGCTGAGAGATATTGGCTTGTCACACGATTTGTTATCCACAGTTTTGAAAATAATAGAGGCAAACCTCTAGTGCCGATCAAAGCGGACGTTGATGATACTGGAGCTCATTTGAAGCCCGCAATGTCATTGATACACAATTAAGAATCGCCTAATGTATGAACAAAGCTACTAATTTCCTTCTTTCCTTACGCATGGTTAACTAAGTTAACTAACGGCTTTTTGCGACTAGGAAAAATTCATGTACAATCAATAGAAATTAGAATTGCGTGCAAATCTAGGAAAAGATAACGAAGGAATGCGAAGCTTAGGAGATATACACTTTCCCTTTTAGAATACTTCTTGACTCTGTTTTAGTCTATTAAAGGGAGATAATTAATATTATATAGATCGGGTTAGTATTAAGTAGCTAAGGGTCATAAAATCTTAGGTTATAATATACTCTTGATAATTAAGTATAATTCCTTAATATCTTTGTCTTCCCTTTTTAATTAGACCTTTTTATAATATCTAAACTATCTAACTACCTAGGTAGATACTTTTCTTTAGCTTATTATATGAATAATACTTCAAGCTGTTTTAATATAAATAATATGTATTATTAAAGCATTTATTGTAAATATTAGTAAAGTAGTTTATTAGCATGTAACCGAGGCCGTATTGCAGTAGGAGAGCATTGGGAAAAGAGTGCCACCAGGAGAATTGCAAGGCAGTAAGGAAAGGGGGGAGGTGAGGGAAAATGGCGAGATATGTGGGTAGATGTGCAGGATGAAAAATGAACACATTGAGCTAGATGAGGTTGAGAAGAAGGGGTGAGAGAGATGAGTCCCAGAAGGGAAAATGTGATACCGTAGGGATAAGAGGCGTGAGGGGTTAAACCATTTTCGAATGCTAGCTAGCTTATTGAAGTAGAATCCGCTGAAGCGTTGGATCTTCTCCTTCCCAGTCCTTTAGCTTGATTGAACCTATCGTTATACGAGTAGATATGTCTCCTTCTTCCTTGATCAACATAACATGTCCAATGTTATTCTTGGTATAATCAGAAAAGAAACTTATTTTTCTACTACTACTAGTAGGTTTCTTTGATGCTGATATAAGAACAGCTAAGTAGCCCGTCCAATCTGTGATAGCGAAGAGGCGGTCGCGTTCATATTGGGGTAGAGAGATTTTCGTCCAGATGATAGCCGCTGGAACTGTAAATGCAAGAATGTGCAAAGCTATCACTTCGTGGGCTTCAGGGGAGTCTGCAGCAACCAAGGAGGGTTTACACGTAGGTAATGTTTGAAAATCAGCCTCCTCGCCGATATCTCTGACTGCGATGCTCCTGCGATATGAGTTCGTGACAATTTCTGCGATTTGGAGTTGGCATTTCAATTCTTCAACCACGAATTCAACACTTCCGATCCAGCCAACCCATGACCAGCTGGGAAATTGGTGACCTCTTCTATCCTGTCCTCGGCGTGTAATCGAGCCGTCCGTTCCTTTCCATAGAAGTGCGTTGCCGAAGTGAGCATCCGGAATGCCGTAGATGAATCGAGTATTCCACGGCTGCTCAAGAGCTGCTAAGATACCTGAAAACGCATTCAGAATGTCCGAAGAATATGATAGGTGTCGCTTGGTATAGACACTGACGAGACGTTTGTAGGCAATAAGTGTGTTATCCCGTCTATCCTCTGCGCATAAGTTACCTGGCAATACGTAACTCAACGGATTGAGGTAATCAAGAACATAATCCTGAGGGTAGATTCCGGCTTCTGTCTGGGGAAAAACCGGGGCACCTGTCGAATCTCCAAGAGGGTCACTCTCACTCCATGTACCAAGTCCACAAGTGAAGTAGATTTGATGTTTGGAAAAATAGAGGCACCGCTTACTCAACACTCTTTCTTGGAAAGTCCAGCCCCTGGTCTCATACTCAGAAGTCCGAAGTGCATTTGTTAACGATGGTCCAGAAATAAAGATATCCATGCCGCTGATCGAAGCAGTAGATTGGGTGAAACGAGTCCCTGCTCGCACTCCGGGTAAGCTTTCGTTGGCAGTAACTCCGGACAGAGACGCGATAGTCAAGAGCGCGTTGTTGTAAATTAGGTTCATCTGCATGATGCTGTTGTGTTTTTGGTTTGCATCGTCTTGCACAATGCAAATGCTATCTACCCAGAGGTATCGCTCACCCAACGAGTTCACTAATATCATTGCATCGCGAACCACTTGTGGTAACTCAACACTGTTCATGTCAAATGCCCCAGCGCGGTTGAACTCTTGGAGGCGTGCTCTTGTAGTCTTGAAGATTGGAACGTTCCCCCAAACGTAGCTCAAGGCACAGTATCTCCAGGACGTTTGTCCTGAAACTAGTCGACTTCTAGCAACGTCAATAAGGAATATGTCCAAGGACATATTCTTCCCCGCTGGATGTAATCTGGTCACGGACATGTCGTGCCGACAATTATGGGTCTTCTCACAGGTGGACAACCAATGGCGAATGAGTTGGGGTGATATCTGATCCGGAGAATTAAATCGAGGATCCTTTGGAAGAGCACCTTTAGCAATGGCCGCACGAATTCTCCTAATTCCAGGCAGGTTGCTGTCCGATATATTCCTAACAAACCCCCAACTGAGGCCCGCTACTTTGATTTGAATCGCGTAAGAATTACTATACTTCAGATCTTCGCCAAAAGCAGAAAAGTGACCTCTAGATTCTTCAAGACCCAGTGTGAGAATTGGAATACCTTCTACACCATACTTCTTCTGAATTGCAGCAACATCGTTACCGATATGTTTCGCAATTAGAGTGCAAAGTTGGCAGCGGGGTCTCGATAGGAGCTTCTCGGGACGTCCATAGTTGTAGTCCAACCAAACTTCTTGTTCTCGAAACGCCTTAATTACTCTTCGACATTGATCACACAAGTTATACCTCGGAATCCATTTACCAACGAACTTTTGCCCGGTAGCGCGAATAATCTGCTGTGGGAGGTCAGCGAAACCTAAGACAGCTGTGCTCCCAACCACTGCCTACTTTCGCGCGAGAAGGATGGATTTCCATGTCGAAAGCAAACTTGCTAGTACTTTATTCTGGAGCTACCTTTTCATTGTTTCAAACGATGCGGATGATTTGGGAGTGTGTGCTGAATGTTGTTGAAATATTTCTGGGTGACGTGAGTTTATGGAGCTGAACTAGACAAGGCTGTGCACAGCTACCACACGCAGGCGCCTCGTGTAGAACTTTCCCAATGAGCACTGGGCTACTAAATAAGACCTGTACTCCTTGTTGGGCACCTCTAAACACCAATTGCATGTTGCGCAGGAAGCATTTCGCATCCAAACCTCCAAAACATAGAGGAGCACTAGAGTCGCCACGGTAATCGAATAATCGCAAAATTACATCCATCCCATTAAAATCATCAAGATCAGGATACGCGAGCCTCTCCTCGAAATAAGTATAACCATATTCCTCAATACCATAGCCATAACCAGAGACTTTCCCTGAGCCCTTCACTCATAATTTTCCTGCTTCGGACAAAACCTTCGATGTTTCAAAATCACGCCCCGCTTTCTTTTTCTTAAGATACAACTTCAAACTTTGCATAAAGAGCATCTTATCCTGGTCTTATTGTTCCACTTTCCCCTCGAAATGATATTCATGCCATTCTGGGTACGGCCTTTTTCTAGCTCTTCAAAGTGCAGCGTCGCATAATGCAACTCCGAAAAAGGAAAAAGGTTATCGAAGAAGTCATTACCCTAGCATAATTTGGTCTGGATATCGATGTGCAGAATATGGTTGTTGGGGCGTAAGTCGATTAAACATGTTAGCAACATGTTATAGAGAACAGTTGCTTGTTTCGATATGAATATCGCATGGTGAAAATGACTGTTAATGTTGAGTTTGATGAATTCTAGGTCCCCTTCATTCTAACTTCTCATACAACCATAGTTCCAACAGTCTCGCGATCAAGGGCTGCTGCCTTGCGCCTACGACACGTTATCGCGTGCAGAGAATCTCATGCCACTCTGCCCCAACTGTCACGCCGCGTTCGATGATATAATTTCCGCATATGGTTATTGTGCCCACGGATCTCAGCTTTTTCATAGACTGGGAGGAAAACGACGATGATCGCCGCACTGAGGTGGCTGTGGCCAGAGGGCCAAGTGCCTGGGCGCACTGTCCCAGAAGCCTGTGACTATTTGGGGAATTTTCGTGTTTGGCAGTTTTGATAACGTTGGCAGCTTTGGGCAATAATCCGGATATTAACAAATATACGCGCAGAACCGGGCTGGCGGCCATACGGTAATCATCCACAGGGCCTGTATGGGAATACTCCGGCTCGCCGCGAGGGCCAGGTCCAGAGTGTGGGGCCACACAACTAATATCCGCGCCTGGCTTCCACGCTGACCCAAATATCCGGGCTGCGATCAGTGCACCCCCCAGCCAACTTGCACTCGGACGAGGGGCCTCAGCGAAGGAAAGGGAAGGGGAAGGAGGGAAGGAGGGAAGGAGAAATAGCTTGGGGACTTCTGGCTGAAAAGTATGCCGAATTTGTCTATATACTTAACGCCCATCTGCTAGGCCTCCTCGATATTGAGATCCGCTCTCTATAGGTATTTAGTTTTCAAGCCTTTGCTTAGATCTCCGCTTCTCTTCTATAGTAATACTTTATTAGGAGGGCATTTATTCTGCCTTATACTCTCGATATGTCACTCACCTTGGCACTACATCCATACGTTATCGGCTCATACTTCATACCGCGGAGAGAGTTGTCGGATGAGTGGCAGCCGTGTGACGGTAGCCTAGAACGACAATGTGCTATTGATAGGTATGTTGTTGAAGGGGCTGACACATGCACGGACAATAGGACGACAACAACAGGAGGGCGGGGATGTCCGGCAGTACGTCGGCAGGGGCCGGCAGGGGTCGGTAGCGATCGGTAGCGATCGGGTAGGGAAGGTGGTAGAGGGCAGGGGTAGAGGTGGGTCGGCTACTTGCGGAATATACTCCGGACGGAGTAATCCATTATGCAATCGCAGGGTTCCCCAGATCAATACAGGGGCTGATTTTCTTCGTATTATAAGACATTATCGACGATGCTATCACATGTAGACCACTATAAAAGGAATTAGTGCGAATATAAGTAAATGTGCGTGTGGTTATAAAAGCAATTAAGCATTTGAGCCCGAAGGACGGATGGAGTTGTTTATTACTAGATATGCATCTTGTTTCCAGGGGGTGACCCCCTCGAGTTCACACCGTAGACCAATGTTGGAAGCAATAGGCGACGAAATGGCAGTAGACCTGTTAGCGTACCTGGGCAAATATATCATGTCGCCAAGTGACATACACATGCTATTGGAACACAGTAAAACGTCTCGAAGGAATATGCCGGATTGTGCTGGAGTGAAAAAGCTAGTTGAAGTTCCGCACTTTAATAATTCATTGTAAATAGTGGCACTTCATAGTTCATGCGGAAGCAATGCACGCTTGAATGTTTGGGAAATTGCCGCGAAGGATGCACAACCTCGTGGGTGAGAGCCTGCCAAGCCACCGGCGGAGACCAGCCCCATATAGTCAAACAGACCATGGACAGCGACAGAGGTGGAGTCTAGACCTACCTAGGGGACGCCGTAGTTTGTCATATTGTACGAATAGGATGCTCCCCAGTGCTCCGAGTCTATGTTTGATCTGTACGCCATCGAAACACTGCTAAGAAGTTAAAAATGGCTCAGAACGCGCCACCATGCCTTTTCAGCAGGGCCAGTTACTTCTCTCTTTCACTATTATCACATATTTTTAGAGTAATTTTACGTAGCAAAAGGTGCTCCCTTTGATGACTGCATTGTCGCTGTTCTTTCTATTTCGTAACTATCTAATTAGGCCAACTATCTATCCTACATGCAGCCCGCTACATATTCTATGAAATTGCTATCACCTCTAGGCGGTGAAGCTTGCACAAAGGGGTGGATATACACAATCCAATCGAGTCTACATCCTCCTATGCTGCATCCTTCGCCAGCACTTTCTCATCCAACGCCACCGCCTTTGGGCCCACGTACTCACTCTGGCGCCAGAACCACCAGCATGCGACAAATAATGTCAACCCGCCCGTGATAAGCGAGGACCAGTTCATGACGTCCAGTGTGAACGGAGACGCGTAGGGGATGCAGAAGATCACAATGAATACAATGATGTATAGGCAGGTGATGGTGTTGACAATGTACCCAAAAGCCCCATTCATCCAGAACCAGCCGGGTGTCACGTTCCGCCGGCGGCTGAGCAGATGTGGTAGGATGGCGCAAAGGAATGATAGAGTCGACAGGATGATGTATGACCCGACGAAGGCATTGAAGGCAATTGAAGATCCCACGTAAATGCAGCCCATAACTGTGCAGATGATACCGCAGAGGACAGTTGCGTTGAAAGGGTTGTGGAAGGTTGGGTGGACCTTCGCGAAGACGTGGCTGAAAGGGGTGGCGTGGTCGCGAGAGAGCGTCCAGAAGGTTCGTCCTGCAGTAATATAGCAACCAATGCAGGTAATGAAGGTGGGCAGGAAGGTCACGACAAGAAGACCAACAGCTCCAGGGTTGCTTCCTGTCGCTTGACGGTAGATGTAGGCCAGCGGGAAGGTGGAGGTCAGTTCGAAGATTTCGTCGAGGTCTTGGATGGAGTATAAGATGGCAATGAGATAGAACAACGCTGTGACAAATCCGATGGAGTATTGAGCGAACATAGCCTTGGGGATATTGCGACTCGGGCTGTGGGTAACATTAGTTGGATGTTGCGGTATTGAATCCATGTATAAAGACTTACTTGGGAATCTCCTCTGCGAGATGGGTAACGCAGTCTGGCGAACCCACCGCAAAAGCACCGTTGAGCATACCAGCCACGAAGACAAACCCATTCTGATTATAGCCAGTGAGGTTTTCCCAATTTCTCCAAACAAAATCATCTGATGCATAACCCACTCCGTTGACTTTTGGCATCACGGCGCACACGACGATGACGACGAGGACGCCAGCAATGATGAGGAAGCCACCGAGGTTGCCAACCGCTGGGAGCGCCTTGTTCCCAAACAGAACGACGAAACAACACAGCCATGTGCAGATGACATAGCTGATGAAGACGTGCCATGATTTTGCGACGAACTCTGGATGGAAGAGGGCGTACATGGAAACTGTTTGATTGGCTAGAATGGAGGAGATGGACGCGGCTCCAAAGACCCAGGCCAGGAAATTCCACCATCCGGCAAAGTAGCCACAAGGACGCCCATACTTCCCGGCAGTTATAGATGCCCAGTGATAAACTAAAGTATATCGTTAGCGTGGTACACTCGGCCGATCATGGAGCTAAGTACCTCCACTAGATGATGGCATGGAAGAAGCCAGCTCAGCAATAGACATCGCAACAAGCCAGTAAAAGACGGACACCGTAATGCTGCGGTTTGGTTAGCCTGGGTCAACATATCAATGAGGCTTCGAATGACTGACAATTCGTAAATGACACCTGGAGGCCCTCCATTATAGATTGCAATTACCTGCGGTTGGATTAGAATTGCTTTCTCGACACCAACAAACAACTTACGATACCGCCACCAATGGCTACCCACGTATTTCCAGTCGTGATGGCGACGGCGCAGAGACTCAGGAGCGAGAAGTTGCGCTGGAGCTCCTGGACGTGGCCAGAGGCATTGATCAACCCAGCATTTGATTGTTCGACGGGCGGGGAGGAATCAGTCGTCTCAAGGACAGCCACTCCCGCAATGTCCTGCTTCTGGCTCAGTTCCATCGGAGACCAGAGTCAATCAAATTAATAATGTTGGATGGGGAATAGTTCTAGAGACGACAAAGTTGGAGAGAGGTGTTCGTGCGGCGATGAAGAAGAGGCGGAATTGGAGATTAAGACAAGAGCGGTGTTATTGTGTTGATTTGGGGCTCCTTGCATGGTAGGGTTTCGTTACATTGGATCCATCAACACATGGTGTCGGCATTACTACGTGTTAATACATGGCGACAGAGATCAATAAGGTCCCCTGTCAGGAGGGTGGGAGTAGCAGAGGTGTCAGGCCACTTGCGAATTGATCTCACGTACGAAGTATAGATCCAGTGGCTTGTTTACCTTTTGCCAGTGTACTACACAACCACTTTGTATAAAATGCCAAGGTGTGACGAGGCCTTCCTCAACTGCCACGGCACTACAGACACATAATATGTCGGCGTCCGCTGGACCCCAGGGCATACCGGGATACAAGCCGGCTAGCCTTAGAGCCCTCAAACCATACTACGGAGGACACCGGCCTGGCGTCAAGCCCGGTCCCGTGGGGTCCAACCACTAGAAATGCTAGAATTGAAGCTTACACAAGGCTTACATAACACTTGAACAGGCCATTTACTGTAGCGTCAAAATAAGGATCGACTCGATTTCGATTAATTCAGTTTAGCGCTAGGCGATAGATGGCTGTCCAGGGATACTAGGTTCAAATACGACCCTATCCCCAAAACCCCCGGCTATTTAGTCCGCTACTGTAAGGCAGCCAAATACTTTAGCTAATAGCTAAAGTATACTTACTAGACCCCCTTACCACCTCGGAGTAGAGCGGAGGGTCTTACCTACATCAGCCGTCTCGCAGTCCCTGAGGACTTGGCAAACCTCATTAGGGCCACAGAGTTCTACTCAAAGATCTGTACCCGCGAATGCATAGCAACTACCTCTGTCACTACTTTCTCCAGTCACCCAGGGCAGCGGGGTGCCCTCCTGGAACTGCAACTTCCTCTAGGAATACATGGCGCGCTCTTCGAACCAAATAGTTAATCTTTTCAAATCCTGTCCTTTGTCTAGCCAACAAGCTTCAAACTACAGGTGTTTTCACAGCACCTACAACACCCAGAGCACTTGGTCACCACACTCCTCTGCCTTGAGGCAAAACCTCAGGGGCCTGCCCCCTCTCACTCTCCACTGTTCTCATCCCAACTAGCCGCGGAAGGGCACACATGATAGGCCTCTTTAATCTAGCCAATCGCAATTGCAAGAAATGCTCTCTGGTCTACGAAGTAGTTATACTTTGTATTTAATTCCCTAGCTTAGCACGTCTCCGTACCTCCTGGGAGGTCTCGGGACTGTAGGCTACGCCTACGGCCCGCTAGACGTAAATTAGCAACATCATCATTATCATCACCTCCTCGGCGCCTTATAGCGAAAGCGCAATTCCTAGGGGTGTCTCCCCGATTGGTGTATCGGTGGAGGACCGTATACCCCCTGGTATTCGTGTCTAGATAGGCAAAGGCGCAGGGTCATTTTGGTACTGACTTGAGTCAATTCTAGTGTTACTCTGTAATAAAACCATACTACGACCAAGTGATTTTGGTGACTACTGTAGGTTACAGCATGCTGGGGTGTGCATTACTACTATGCACTAGACACGACTTCCCGGGGGTATCCTGTAAGGGCACACAGCCACTCTGTATGAAATGCCAGGTGTGACACTTTGGGGCCTGCAGCAGCATCTCCTCGTCGACTTTTAGCGGAATAGATATTCCCAGGAATGTCTCACCTATTAATGTATTGGAGGAAGAGCGTATATTGGCCAGTAAGTTACTGTTTGAATTGGATGGGTGGCGTGAGGATAGTAAGAGTGCCCAAGTACGCACAGATGCTCCTATCTTCCGAAGAGACTTTGCCAAGTAGGTCGATCTAGGGAACGTGCAGGGAGTATTATTATCACACTCTGGCTTATATATTCCATAAGTCGGGCCCACTTCATGTATTCCAGGTTCGTGTTGTGTTGGAAATACAGGATAAATCAATACGGTGACGGTATTCCTACTTGGGGAATCGACTTCATTTGACTCTACACGTTGGTAGGGTCGATTCTTTGGTCTCGCTTTCGATAAGTCGAATCCCCCCTGAAGCAACCACGATCGCCTGGTGCCCATTAGGTTGGCCGCAAACCAGCCATGAGTCAAGATGCGAAGAACTTTGCCCGGGAAACATGGTCACTATACGGCGTGGCGATGCTGGTTGTTGCTCTTCGATAGTGAGTCAATTGCGGTCTACGGGTGTTGGCACCCGTTGTATCAATGGCAAAGCACAGCTCACTAACTTCAGCCAGCACTGCTAGAATACGTCGCTTTGGTATCCGAGGCCTCAAAATCGACGACTATGCAATGGTTAATTGCGTCATATGGTACACGCTTTTATGTGTTGCCTTCAACCAGATCAAGTTCGGTGACGGCTCGAATTTGATGAACGACGATGAAATTGCCGCATTGACACCAGAGATCAAGGCGAGCAGGATTGCGGGGAGCAAGTGGGTTTTGGTGTCCGAACACTCCATGCTTCTCGCCATTTGGAGCACGAAGGTCTGCGTACTCGTTTTGTATGCCAGTATAACGTAGGTGCCTCCGCGATATCCCTTCGAATAGCACTGATTTGAAAATAGCGAGGGCCTCGAGCAAAGGAAGTGGGTAAATTATGTAGCCATCTACACGGCGTTGAGCTTTATTGGCAGCGAACTCGCCCTTTTCCTCGCGTGTCGCCCGATACAGCAATACTGGGCTGTTCCTGCTGCAAACCGTTCGTTCTTTCCCATCCCATTCCATCCCATCCATCAACCGGCTCCTAACACCGCTCCCAGCACAATGTTCGAACTTTCAATATTTTGAAATCGTCCAAGGGTCCTTGAGCATACCAGGAGACATGGCCATCCTTGCCATCGGCATTCCCATCTTGGTCCAACTCCACCTCCCCATACAGCAGAAAGCCATCCTCCTCATTATTTTTGGTATGGGTGGCTTCATCATTGTCGCTGCCATCTTGACGAAAGTATACTGCCTAGTACCCGAGTTGATCTCGTACGTCTATATGAACTGGTACTTCCGGGAGGCTTCCGTCGCCGTCTACGTGACGAACCTCCCAGCCGTTTGGCCGCTGGTTCGCGAGGTCTTCCCGCACCTGAATTTGTCGGGTTCCCACGCCAAGGTTACCAATGTCAGTGGAAATCGACCTTGGGTGCGTTCCAACAGCCGCGCACGAATTACCTCCAATGACTTCGATATGAAAGAATTCAAAAGGGCCCCTGGTGCCGAGAGTCAGGAGCGCATTAACGATAGTGATTCCGGTAAGAGTCTAGAGCCGCAGGCTATAGAGATTCAACGCGACGTCACGTTTACGGTGCAATCCGAGAGTATAGCAAGGGTTGCCGCAAATGGCGCACCAGATGTTGCACCAGATGGGAGATGGGACTTGAACCATATGACTACGGTCGTTAGTACTGCACGTTAGATGCATATATTAGACTTTCCTAGTCCGAACAATTGATGTGTGGTACCACTCTCTGTAAAGACTTGTCTATCGAATCAATTAACGAATTATAAAGATGCGACAGGTAAACATTGACGTATGACGTGAAGGCAATTGTACAATGGTTCATGAGTAATCATAATTTCTGCCCCCTTCTTCGAGGGTTCAACCTCTGACTATATACACTAGCCCACCAGCCCACTGGCTCGCTGTACACCAGTTGCCCTCCCCTGCCTTCCCCTGCCCGTCCCCTAATGCCCGTCCCCTAATTAGCCCCACCCCCGGAGCTGAGTCGGGGTTTCCGGAGAGCTTGTCTCCCAGCTCGAAACGCTCAAGCTTGGTGATGTGGCATTAAAAGAGGTGTGGTCTAAGAAGAAAATAGCGGATATTGCTAGTAAATTGGCGCAGCTTCACGTTGAGCCCAAAATTTAATGGCCTTCTAGTTTCCCCTGTCAGCCGATTATGGACTTCTGGACTAACTGAGCGCCAGAGAACAAATCGGTAAATTGTCGACTGAACAGGCCAAAGAGTTCAACGAAATAAATGCCGCAGCCAAGAAAATGATTGCCGCTTTGATGGAGACTGGCAAGTTTTTACACGAGAGCATGAAAGCGGAGCATCGAGCGACTAGAGAGAGGATACAAAAGGAAAACGCTGAAACTCGCAGAGCCCTTGAGAACGAGACAGTTCGCCTTCAACGAAAGGTTGAGCTCTCTTTTCTTGAAGCTCTACGCTCTCCAACGATGAACTTTCGGTACAAAACTATCACTAAAGCAAGCATACGAAAGGACATTTGAATGGATCTTTGATCAATCATCTGCGGATAGTGCTAGCAAAGCCGGGCCTGAGAGTGACTTCAACCAACGGCTTGAGCGCAGACACAATCCTTACTAGATCCATGGAAAGCCGGTTCTATAAAATCCACCTTAATGAGATACATCACGGATCAACCTCAGACCAGAGCGCATCTGAGTTGTTGGGCGCAAGATGCGATACTGCTTACTCCGGCGTTTTTCTTCTAGAACGGCGGTGTACTCTAGCAGCGTTCGCAAATGGGGATTTTTCGATCACTACCGTATGACGTTCTGCAAAGCCAACGCCATATAATCCCTTTTGACTTCGACAAAGAGTGGGAAGCTAAAATTGATGTCACTAAGCATGGTGTGCTACTCACACTTGACTCTTGGTCACTCTCGGGGCTTAGGCGTTATTTTGAACGCTTGATTCATTGCGCATCGGAAAGGAAGAAAGGACTCTGCTTCTTTATTGATAGGTTCGACGAATATGACGGAGATCAGGAGGATCTAGCAGCATACTTTTGCAAACTGTGGGAACTCCCCGATGTCAAATTCTGTGTGTCGAGCAGGCTTTGGATCGGCTTCTAAAACGCGTTTCAAAATTACTACCAACTTCGAGTACAGGACTTAACGTCTGTTGATATTTATCACTACATTGAAGATAAGCTCTCTAGTAGTGCGAGAATGGTAAATCTATTAAGAGAAAATCCCGCGGTGGACCGGGTCTAATTGAGGAAGTCCGGTACAAATCTAATGGAGTAGTGTTGTGGATAGTACTGACTGCAAAACCCATATTGACGAGACTTGGGCAAAGAGACAGCATACTGACTATATCGAAGCGGGTGCAGGACTTGCCAACCGAGTGAGAGAATCTCTACTCCAGCTCTATCGTTCTGCTAAACCTTACGTCTATAGCAACGACATGGAGATGGTTGGTGTCGAGGTTAACTATCGCGCCATGACCGCTGATCTACCCAGCGCTCTTGGCACATCGGCCGAAAATTTGCGGAAAGCCTCGACTGAACCTGTTCGGGTCTTGGACTTACGTTCTGGATGCAATAAGTTTGCCCCTATTTACGATTTTGACTCGCTTTTCCAGGTTATAGAAGCCATACCACGAACTAGTTGTGACGGTTTGCTGGAAATTTGCAAAGGCCCTGAACGGAAAGGGCGTCTTACTGCCTCCATGTCTTATATTCATCGCACTATCAAAGATTATCTCGAGCAGCCATCCATCTAGGCAAAGCTTGTTGCGCAAACACAATCTAGCTTTGAATCTAACTTATGCTTAGACATGTCATGGCTACTAAATTTTAAAAGGAGTTGCTTACGATGTCAATATGTGTCTTTTGAGTTTACCTGGTTGTATTGGGACAAGATCTCCTTTTACGCCAGGTTTATACAACCTCTCAATGCTAAAGCTGGAGTGCTTCTGCTTGACGAATTCGACAAAGTAGCCTCCCATGTCACCCAAGGGCCCCATAACGGGTTAGGCCAGCACTGGGCAAATATTAAGTCACCAGCAAAGTGAAAAACCAGCCAGCTAACAGAAGCAGTGCTAAACGAGGTCATATTTTACCTCAGTACAAAATTTGATTCAAACCGTTCGCTAAGCCAATCGGGATCGGGCCCGCCGTTGCTTGCGTTCACGTTCTTCCAGGTAGACCGCTAGCTTTATATCCCGGAAACATGAATAGTCTGGAAGTTTTACTGGAACTGGGCGCTGATCCCAATTAACACTGGAGAGGCCACACGGTCTGGCAGTACTGGGTTCACATTAACCACTCTTCGCTATTCAAACGGGACTACTACGAAAGCCCATATATCGAGAAACTTTTCGCGCTTATGCTTAAGCATGGTACTAATGTAGATGTCAGCTTTTGGAGATACTCGAAAGACATAGAAGATATCCCATCTTCTGCAGTCGCGGATATCGGAGGCTATCTACTATTGTGAAGGAAGACGTCTGCCAAGATTTCCAGTCCCAGACTTTACCGATGAAGTCGGCTTAGAAGATGAAATGAAATTCAAGAAGGCCGTTGGCTAAAATTAGTTTTAACCCACACTTTCACCAGAAATGTCACTGAAAATTACAGGTTGGTGGAACTCGTTTAGAACTTAGGTCTGAGAATGAATCCAGACCACCAGAGTCGTGTTCTGGGAAATGGACTAAATAGATCACTGACATTAAAGGCCAAAGGAGAGTAATGGGAGTAAAGCACCGTGCGAATATTCCAATCTTGTTAAATGGGGCGCCAGTGGGCGGACCCTGAATCGAGACAATGATTAATGAAAGTTTGATAATAATCTTCTCATACCTTTCTTTCTTATACCTGAATTCTTATAAGTTATAATTATTTTTTATTTTATTTTTCTCCAGTTGATTTATTATTTATGATTCTTATACCTCG
The DNA here is from genome assembly GCF_003357145.1 of Venustampulla echinocandica. Taxonomy (NCBI): domain Eukaryota; kingdom Fungi; phylum Ascomycota; class Leotiomycetes; order Helotiales; family Pleuroascaceae; genus Venustampulla; species Venustampulla echinocandica. Next base: position 781,980 of record NW_022474205.1, on the reverse strand, counting down.
CTTACCTTGGAACAGAGATTGCGATTCCGGCTTACGATTTAAAGTGATTGTTTAGAAACTTAATCTGGGGCTCCCTTCCATTTTTCCATAACTAGTACGGCGTGGGAAACTGTATAAAGGAGGGAATATATATAGATATATGACCTCGGAAGGTTTTATGCAGCTTAACTATTTGAAAGTAAATATTTCATTTGTAGAGCTTATAAACATCGAAAAGTGAATTAACGAGAAATCGAAGCGAACAGCAAGCATTTGAACGCATGAGTGATCCAGGGCAATCTCGGCGATATTAGCATTTGTATTAGTATACCCCCGTATGCGTGGAATAATTACGCCCACGTCTGTAGCTAGCGGTGTTTATCTTGCCTATCAGACTCTGGGTGTATCTCTATAAGACTGTGCCGTTTAGTTTCGATGTATTATAACAGCCGTCCGGCCGCCTCGATAAGGAGATCCGCTCTAACAATAACTATATAATGACTATGTTAATGACCTGCTTTTTAAAATATCCTTAACAACAGGTAGCATATATCTAAACAGCTCCTTTATTCAACTCCTTTATTCAACTCCAGCTATCGTACTCTAGTCTCTTCTATTACACCCCTCCCCGAACGCCCTTGTAAGTAGATCATTCGCCCCACAAATCAGGGGGAAATCGTAAGCGAGTCCTAGCGGGAGGTTAACTGGACCACAACGTCTGCTCCTTCATCTCCTATCGCTCCCAACTGACCGCATTGCTACATGTACTGCCCAGGCACGTGACCGTTGAGCTTGCAACTCTCTCCTGAGCAGTCACTCGGGCATGTAGGCTAACCAAGATCACATTTCAGACAAACGGTAGCCTGATCCGCGGCGATGTCGCAACGAGTTTTTGTGAGGGCTCCCTGGGATTTTTACGAGTATCTTGTCTAATGGAAAGTGGCCATGACCCTACAAGATGACCGTATGGATGCGCCTACGGGTATCATCAGTCAACTCTTTCTCTCTTGTGCTTTATATACGTGCGACGTCGTACGGAGTACGTTTAGCGGACAACCCTTCATCTCCCTACCCTTCGCTAAATCTATAGGGTTTAGTCCGCCCAGAGGTCAAACCCGCAGATGTTAAAAAACTTGCCAATGCATTATCCACTACGATTAGACGGATGTTCTAAAGATTTAACGGCCTAATGGCTCGGCCTTCATATGCTCGTTTTTTGGCTACAAAATCGTTAATTAAACGCATCACCTGACGGGAAACATTCTCGAGACAGGCCAAGATACCGATAGGGGTAAGGCCCCACAACCTACCGCTCTAATGTATCTAGGTAGGTGTCGTGGGGTGCGCAATGAATTTCGTCACCCACTGGCGCAAGAAAAAAGCATGCGCACGGCGGCACAGACAGGAGAGATTTATAAAGCTCATCCCTCTAGAACAGTCAAAGCAGCCTTCTTCTCACACATCTCAGCAAGGAACAGCGAAGACGATGCCTACGGAACCTAAAGCTACAGGCGCTGTGTATGATGTGCCCCACATAAGGTAGCTTTAAGTACGACGCGATCTGCGTTCGAGTTCTCCCAAGTCGCCCGCTCGAATGGTGAGAAGTACCAGCATGCGTATACTGTATACAAATAGCCCTCTAGCCCCGGGTACGAGAATCGGAGTTTCTTTCCCCTCTCCTGTGCGAGATTACCCAAAATGCCAAGTTGGAAATACCTTTATGCATTATTAGTGACTAATTCAGCCGTTCTACGACCTCCAATTGATCCGCTATGGCTAATGATCCATTTTAACTTCCCAATCACAAAATGTATTTCTACGCTCATTTCGCTCATTCCCCAGTCTAGACCGTCGTAAATTATTGTTTTCGAAACATTATCTACGACTTCAGATTCTACCATGGTCCAAACAACATCTGTCTGGGGCGCTCTGTCCCTAGTTCTCCACCTTACGAACCTCCAGAGCTTCGTTTTAGCGGCCGAAATTAAATCTCGTCAAACGGCGGCCACTCAGGTTGTCAAACTCGCCTCAACTGAAAATTTGGCCGTCCGTTCAAATGGACAGATCCTCGCAACCAACATGAACAGTGCGAATTTGTACTCTGTGGACCCAGTGGCAAAGACATCAACAACAGCCATATCGGTCACTGGAGCCACTGGACTAAGTGGAATCGGAGAGGTCTCGCCAGATGTGTTTGCCGTCATCGGGGGAAAGGGAATCTACAAAGTTGATTTCACGGGAAGCTCCCCAAAGTCAACACTTATCAAACAGATTACAGAAGCCTCGAATCTGAACGGGTTGGCGGTGTTGAACAACGATACGGTCTTGGTCGCCGACGCCGGGAAAGGCAGCGTATTCCGATTTACTATTTCGACCGGCGCCTACTCGGTCGCTCTCTCAGATCCAACGATGGCTCCGACAGGTGGCATCCCCTTTGGCATCGATGGCATCAAATATAAGGACGGCGTGGTTTGGTACACCAATATCTTCAAGAACAGCTTCCACAAAATACCCGTGGACGAGACTGGCAAGGCCACTGGAGCCGTTACCACACTCTGGACGAATTTGATGGGCGATGATCTCTGTTTCGGGCCAAATGGCAAGATTTATATTGCGACAAATGGCGGAAATTCTGTTGTTGAGGTCGACCCTGCCGTCGGCAAGCCAACGTCCATCGCAACAGTCACGGGTTCTACTTCTTGTGGATTTGGGCGCACCGAGAAAGATAAGGACGTGATATACGTTGGGGCTGGTCAGGGCATATACGCAGTTACTGTTAAACTGTGAAGCTAGATAGTTGTAAAGGCAGTTTAGTATGACGATTCCCTTGTAAATAGTGATAGAATGCTGAGATATGGAAATGAGTCTCACATACAAGTGCCGAAATATCACCACTTTTCGGAGTTACCCAGGCCCCATTTGCCTATATATAAACAGCTTCCACCTTATAGTATTACAAATTTACAATCAATCAATCACTCTTTTTCAAACCGACTTGAGCTCTCTAAATATTTCAACGAATAGTACCAAACGCAAGAATTGCCTAGAATCATTATAGTTCACCTATTGGCCAGCCAAGCAATTTTTGAATAAACTACTAATTCTAGTTAGTGACAGTAATTGTGGCCAAAGAGTCAAAACAAGTCCCTGACATGGTCGCCAAGGCTCTTACTATCCACCTCTTTTAACCTATCAAGATGGCTAATAAAAGTATCCGTTCTTGCTCTCCTGTTAAATATAGGGACCCCTACTATAGCCAAATCTGGACCTCTGGTCGGGTGGCTCTAGCCGCACATAATTAACAATTTAAACATAGCTATACTAGCCCAGACCAATTCAACGTTATCAGAGGAAAGTTGTTGACTATTTACAGTAATGCAACTGAGGCTGCTTTGGCTTAAAGTATAGATAAAACATGTACATATTCTTGTAGTATGTTGAGGTATAGTAACACTTTAGGCGCAATCGCTTTGAGGTGCAGTCTTACAAGCTTATCCTCTCAGTTGTAGTACTACAAATATATTGCATAAAGAGAAAACTAATTAGTTTCACTTAAAAGAATCGAACTCGGCCATCAATATCAGAGTCTCCAGCTGCATAATCCCTCGGAAACCACTTCTTCAAAACTATCCTGAACTTCGTCTTGTGAAATTCGCCAATCTAGTGAACGATTCTGCCTAGGAGTATCGCCAGTTTACAATCTGGTCCGTTACTCCACTCCACGTCTTATCTATGCTCACATTGGCATATCCATTCCTGGAAGCTTATCGAGCCCTATAAACTGGTTAGAATGTCTCCATAGAATATTCGATAATGCGTCAACTTACATCCTTCAACGTTCTCTTGAACAACGGGCTTCACAGCACAGCTCTTCGCAGTGTCGATAACCTGTGACTTGAGGTTTGCACACGAAGCACCAAAGCAGCCGGAGGTATCCATGGCCTTTTGAAGGGCGTCACCCTTCCATCCAAAAACGTAATCGGCATGTTGGCCTAATCCGGTCGGATCTCCTGTGCTGAGAACGAAAGGCTGGCTTCCATCCGCGGGCCATTGCGACTTGTCGTTAAATTTGGTAGTATCCCAGACAACCTCTAACATGATCTGTGGGATTCTAACTGGGTGGGTCGATGGACAGGCGCCTCCCAAGCTTAGGAAATCAGCGGGACCCGTCGTAGGATAGGCAACATGGTCCTGGTGATTTGGGCTGTCAAGATTCTTGCCATCCCAGCAGCTAAGATTCCGGTTAGTACTGTGATAAAGTGAAAAAGACAATAGTAGTAGGAAGCTTACGTGGGGAAATGGATATTAGAACGGATGCCACCGAGGCAGGGTTTGGTGGGGAAAGCCTCAGTGTCGAGTCTATATTTATCATTAGCTGGTGTAAACGATAGACTGCGGGGAGTGGGCAACGAACGTGTTGTCTGCACAAGGGGCGGCGTTATCGCCTCCGAAGTTTGGTCCCGTGTAGCAACGGTAGCAGATTTGCTTCTTCAGTTTCTTGTCTGGTCTGCTACGCATGAGAGGGTCACCAACGAGCATGCGGAACCCCTAGAGTACGAGGTTAATATCATGATAATACACTGCCATCGCTCTTTAGTTTGAACTTACTGGCTTGAAAGCAGTAATCTGGCCCGGCTGGGCCGAGACGTAGTATACAAGTGTACCGCCTCCAATTTGGTTGCTGAACTTGTCGTTAAATTGTAGCCTGAAAAGAGTTAGTATTTGTAAAAGTGGATACTGAATATAGTCCTAGGGATGAGTTGGCAGTTCCCTCTTTTCCCAGGATTTCTAGGGCTCATCGTATAACTCCTTCAAATATCTCGAAATACAAAAGGGAAAGCCTCGTCACACGTACGCAGCACTGCCTTGAGGAATACGCTTGAAGGTGCCGTTTCGGGCCTTGAAGTACATGTTCGCCGTCCAGTAGTTGGAGAAATTGTCAGCGAATTCGCAGGTGGTGCAAGTAGCTCTTGACGAGACATCGGTTGACGCCATTGAAGCGTTAAAGGCATTTCCTCCCACAATCTGATGGACGTGGGGTGAAGGAACTTGGCCTGGGTTGACAAGAGGGTCAAGTCGATCGATAACGACTTGAGTGCATCCAAATCGCAGCATAGTGAGGCCACCGGCACCCCCGAATTGGGGCACCGCTTCAGCGAGCGCCGTGAAGGCGAGGAGAGTAGGCAAAAGCATCGTGAGGGAACTCGATATCGCAGGAATGGAATGGATGCTGAGCAGATGGCGCACCAGATTGGGGCCAGGGGGTGCACATTCTTTTAAAGAAAATCAAAGTCACTCATCGGAGAAGTCACCATCTCGTCGCACCTTTCTGCCTAACTGCCGTTGTACCATGGCAATAAAAATGCCGAGTCATGGGAACAATTCAGTATATTGTTAATATCGATGGAAGAGACATCGATGCCTGTCGCGATACCACGTCGCGATGCACCCTATCAAAAATCTGCCGCCCACTCACCCTAGTATTGGCCATCCTTTACAGCGTTCGGTGTACCTATGAGTGAAGTCAACAATTTGAATCGGCTATTATCCCCTTTTACCCCACAAACCCTAAATCAAGTCTATTTCATGTATCTCCTCCCACCTCCTAATTAATTGTAATATGGGACCTATAGAAACCACTGGCACGGCGTTTTGCCACGCAAAAACCCCTGCAATTGGACCGAATTGATTAGGTGGGACGGTGGGACATACGTGAAGCTTTTTATCCTTTTACCCCACAAAACCTAAATCAAGCCTACCCCATGTATATATTTTGATCATTTATCCTGATTAAGACTCTGATCTCTTCTACTGTTGGCTAGCTGATACTTTGGTTTCTACAACCATCCGCTCAGCCTATTTCAAACAGTCAAACCCAGTCGGGCCAGTCCCTCGGCCAATTTGTAACTAGCCAGCCAATAATCCTCTTGTGCGACATTACCATTCAAGCAAGTTAATAACATCCTTCGAAGTATATTATGGAGGCGTATAGCAGCGCGTATAGGTAAAATTGGCTAGATCAAATAGCATTGGGAGCTAGCTAGATTATACCCTTCTAATAAGTCGAACTGTTAGGTTGTAGTTAATTTATGGTTAGTTACAAGTTAATCTACGCGTTATAGGTGGCAGGGCTATTTGGATGGCCGGCTCGCTTGCAATGTACATTATATGTACCTGACCGCTATAACTAGGACCTCCTCCTTCCTTATATTTTATAGAATTTCTTTCTCTAGATCTCGGGCTTGCATATATCTTCAACCTCTAACAAGATGGAAGCACTCATGTAGTCTAGCGCTAGAAGGGACGAATGGCCAGAAGCCGAAAGAAACCCGAAAGCCGCGATATTATATGGTTATTAGGAGGGACCGAAGGCCGCGCTATGTCGTAATAGGAATTGCCTTGAGAGAGACCTAAGGATATATTTTTGGGGAATCATATTTGGACTTCCTCTCGGCCGGCTTGGCCTCACCGATGGGGTCGTGTGACATATGTTGAAGACCAGAACCAAAAGATAAAGCGAAGGATGATTGGCCACTGCAAGGCAGATAAGGGAGGGGGCTGAGGATCCTGAGGGTAGGGTGAGGCGACTCCGTGGCGAGGGTGATTAGATCCTGAGCCGAGCGGCGACGCTGACTAGCCGCGCTGGAAGCATGGCGGTCAAATTCCGTCTGAGACTACCTAGACAAGTTGAAAAGCTTAATAGTATTCCATGACAATTCGGTCTCTATCTTATTTCCCAGATAGATAGTGAAGACATCTATCACATCTGTTATTCTGTACTGAAGAATCAAGGATGCTGTTTGCACGATTTGTTTTCTCGATGGCGTTATCACCGTTTATATTAAAGGTAATAATGATAACCACTTAGGAGTCCTTCAGGATCCAATATGGCACAGTTAAAAACGCTTCAATTCCTGGGAATTATCTCCGGTTTGCTAATCTGCACTTTTATACGTTCTACCTTGGTGGCATTACCAACATTTAGAAGCACAGCAATGGAATGGATATTCTTAAACGTCATCCTTGGCAATGAATTGAACTTTTGGGTATACTGAAGTATTTCGAGGTTCTTTCGAGGAATAACCTCGATAATACAATTCTTTGTCTGCTTTGCAAGACTTAGATCTGTGCATTTTAAATCGGATGTCATCTAACCTCCTCCAATAGGGAAGTATCCAAGTAAAACCTCATCTAATTAAAGGGCCCAGGAAGCTATCAATTGTCGATCAGTCTATTCTACAATCTCGCTCAAAGTCCGTTCCAAACTCAGAGTTAAACCTAACAAGCCCTTACAACCCTGTTGAAATTCAAATCGCAGAGATACCTGGTTGAATCCTCTCAAGAATCTCAGCAAGTTCGCCCCACATCTTCTTCTGCGTCCTTTTTCCCTCTGCGCTGGTGACGAATTTTGATTGGCCTGTGCTATATGGAAGTTAGTTACCAGCTCCGGTATCACGTATTAATAGCTTCTCACTTGGGGATTTTGCTACCGCTAATGAATACACCATGCGATTCTTGTCCGGCAACACTAGCAAAGACCAAAGTGCGACCGCCCTCCTCTGCCGTCCACGCCATCATTGCTTTCATCACACCCATTGCTACTGCTGTGCCGCCAACTGCGCTGCGATTAAGTTCAGTGTAGCAGAGACCGGGATTGACAGTGTTGATGATGACGAATGGGCGCTTACTGGCGGTCTTCTCGGCAACTTCTCGGACGGCAAAGAGAGACATCAATTTAGTAACTTGGTAACTATGTAGCATGTAAATTAGCGACTTTTTCCACAAATGAATTAACCCCCAGGAGGAAGGCCCAAGAGCGGAACAAGGAGAATCCTAGGCTTACCGATCACCCATCCGGGAAATTTTCTTGTCATCCATAGAGTCGAAAATTTTAGGATTCTCACGCTCCGGAAACTTAGTATATGCATGTACGCCCGATCCAACAACTGTAAGAACAGGCGTAACGCTCGGATACTTCTCAGCCGTAGCGTATAATGTTGGCAGAATAAGAAGCATTAAGAGCGTAGTGCTGATAACATTAACCGTAACCTGACTCTCATGGCCCTCAAACAACTCCCATTCCTCCGTGGCAATGCCAGCATTCAGAACTACCGCATCAACGCGGCCAAGCGTTGCGACTTTAGCAGCGAAGTCTTGGCAAGATGCATAGTTAGAGTAATCAAGAGGCCAGACTTCGAGGGCCGAAGCAGCGGTCTTGTAATTCTTCGTGATTTCTATTTTGGCATCCTCGCCTTTCCTGACGGACCGCACAGCCATGATGACTTTTGAGGCTTTTAATCTGAGGAAGTGTTGGACCGCTTCTTTACCGAGGCCGACGTTGGAGCCAGTTACAATGATAGTTTTTCCCGAGAAATCGGCGGTAGGGACGGGAGGCCGCGTAAAGAGCTGACTGTGAAGCTCATGGCGGAGCGGCATGTTGAGATATTGTTAAGTGACGAAGAAGGTTTGCTAGTGGTTGACCTTGACCTTGTTGATGGGAAATATGGAATGCGATTTTTGCACCTGGATTATGGCAATATATAACACGCAACTACGCTGAAGCGATGGTAAAGAAATGGTAGCTTCTTGGAGGAGAGGAAGAAAAATAATCTCATGGAGCCATAACCTGAAGTACCTAACCAATTCCATGGAGGAGAGTTGTTTGCTCCGAGGGAATGTCAGTCCACGGATAAGGCAGCGAGGCAGCCACGTCCACAACAGGGGCCATCCAAGAAGAACTTCCACTATCTAATTTTATTTTCTTCCTAAGAATTTTATCCTATCTCCTATCCATCCAGATTTCTAGATAATGCAAGGCATATCTTAACGATATTTTTATTTCTAATCTCAAGACCGATCTCGGTTGCATCTAGCAGCCTTGTCTGCGGCGCGTGGTGGCGCTCGTTAAAATCGATTGCGGGTCCGCCCCGTGCATTAGCTCCCCCCGTTGGGGGGGCGAATCCCTGTTGCCATCGTCGATTCCTTCAGTTGGCATCTTGTTTCAACATTCCTGTGGCCTGTTTAAGTCATATTGGCGACTATATTCCTTCCTCTTCATGGCAGTAAGATCGGTCACAGTTTTATCACTAGCAGTCTAAAGCAACAAGACAGATCCCTTCTAATAACCAAACCAAACGTCATCGCTATACGTGACCGATGCAGCTTTCAGGGACTGTGACCCATGTCCCCACCCTATGCAGTTACCACCTGCATACACACCATCTATACTACATTGCATTGCATAGCGTTGCAGATTTTGTGGTATGTGCCAGTGTGATATTTGCTGAATTTACTAAACGGATCGATAAAATGCAGGTGCGCAACAGTATGTTTTGGACAGAACCTTCTACGATATAGGTGAGATATTCGATTAGAATCGCACCCTGATCTTGGTTGCTATTCTCCGGTGCTTTCAGATTTCAATTTATTGTTAAGCTTTAACCTCCAGAGTAGACTCCCAATTCGATCTTGAAAATATACGATCAATTCTGTCATAATCATGGTTGACATCCAGTATCTACTACAAGACCCTCTGCCAGTGACTAAGTCACTTAAGTTGGAGTTCGAAAATATAAGAACATCAATACAACAATTTTACGGGCAGCTAATTAATATGGTGGCAATTAACCAAAGTGCATATATGGAAACACTGACGACGAAAATAAAGCCAATGGAATCTCAATCAATGAGACTTCCACCCAAAATAGCAGCACAGCTCTTGGGAAGCATGCTGGCCGGTGCTTCACCCCCTGGATCAGGAATCGGCACCACAACTGCTTTATCAGCGGAGTGATAAAGTTCCTAGTCTTGATTTAACCTAGTTCGGCCACTTCTCTGGAGTGTTCTTTAATACAGACAAGGAAGCTTTACATCAAGCAAGATTATAGACATCTTACTTCCGCCCTGTCTTTACTTTTTGAATTTTTGAAATCTGGCCTTTCCATCAAAGTATATTTTGGGCCTAAGTAAATCAGTCAGGTGAAGGGACACTCCTCCCTTAGACGTCTAGATTGATGCTACCTAAGTAATTGCGCCAAACAGCGCCAGCGTCTCCGAAGTCGTGGAATTCTGTGCCAACGACCCCGTGGGTTCTCTCCCCCAATCATACATGATGGCCATCGACTATATCAAACCAAAAATATCTCGGCTGAAACTTTATGTTCCAACGACAAACATCGTTTGATAGAATATGAACCATCATGACCATGAATAGGAAGATCCAAGCTGTCTAAAATGGGCGTGTAGAAGTAGAAGAGTTCATCAAGCTCGTCTTGTGTCTTGATCCTAGCGTTTTATCCTCTCAAGAACTTCCCGCTTCCAACGATTATACGTCCTCCGCGCTACATAATTTGGCCCATGACTAGCATCTTGTTGAAGGGCATGTACTATTTTGACATCGCTCCTTGCTACCGGCTCACCTATCCAGTATATTAAGTTATATCTACAACTAGTCGGTATGGAAAGAATGACCTGAGTATTGCGTAGTGACCAAATAGATAGAGGCTAAGGAGTGTAGACAGTATCCTGAGTGATACCTGCGTGTTTTGGATAGCCTAGCTACCCATAGTAAGTTGGATTTTGGGGCACGGCTGCAGATATATATTCTATATTTAGAAGGTGAAATTTTCCATAACTACTTATATGGGGTGGAGGAATTTAATGAAGGGAGTCTTGCACAAAATCGAGGCTGTTGAGAGAAGGTAGTAGTTGTTTTCATTTACCTAGAATCTCATACAACTGTCGCTTTATTTACCAACGTCAGTCGATTTCACAGCAAAAGTAAATCGCCTGGAATAAATTATTAGTATGCCGAACTAACGTTATTTGTACAGCTTTACTATACCCTTCTAATATAGAAGCCATTCTCTGCAGCGGTTGGTAAGCATCAATCCGCAATCAAATTACCAATAGTTAAAGACGTAAAGTGCATTTAACTTTTTTCATGTGTAAACTGTGTTGCCACTGCCAAAACCAATTTTGTAATCGAAAATATTTTTCTTCATCTCAGTTTGCCTAGTTTCATTAATAAACGCCAATGCCTACCATGACATATTAAATGGAACTTAGACCGAGCCAGGTAGATTCCGAATATTGCCATCACCCCAAGTATTTTGATGAATATTATATGACTCGTTGCACATATAAGCAAAGCTAATCGAAATTGAGACTGTACAGGTTAATCTTGTAATGAAAAGGAAGATGATTTGCAAGCAAACGCAATGTTCAAGTGCGATTGCCGTCGGATCCAGCAGGTTTGGCCGCTGTTTTACGCGACGACTTGAGGGTCTACAAAAGGGGCTCGCTTTCTTCATCACTGAAGATTCTGGCTCAAGAAGAAAGTTACACTTTCGATAGAATTGCTATATACACATTTTTCTTCAGTTGACACCTTTTCAACGACCCCAGACGAGAAAATATTATATTCTGAGCTTTGTATGTAAAGTCCTCAACGCATAAAAACCAAAGTATTGCTTGCAGCTCCGTGGACCGTGGACTAAATATCATTTTATAATCATAAGAGTTTCCTTAGAGTGTCCATCTAACGGCTCTAACTTCGGCACCAACCTAAACGAGTACCCTCCTTCTTTCGCTGCTTCTGCTTCTACACACTCCTCCTCTGACCAGTGTAGAATAACATCGAACGTTTTCGTGGTCTTGATCCGAGATAGTGCATCTAGCAGTGGTCCCCATTGCTCCTTTCGATATAGGCCTGGCGTGACATAGTTCCCAATTAGATGAACCCAGAGATCTTGCAACTCCGCGAAGCTTGCGAGGACATCACAGGCCTTACTCCAGGTGGCTAGGTCATAGGGATGTGGGTTGCTGGCCGTGTTGCACCTGAAGTGCCAATTAAGGCTCATGGTCCGAATCTGGTTCCGGCGTCGGGGCAGGACAGACCGCTAGAGGTATAGGACTATATCAACGTGGTTGATATCGAAGATATTGCCCGCATAGAGTATAGATATCGCCTCCGTGTAGATACGCCGACACGTTTGGAGTAGAGGGAGGAGGTTTGCCGCCTTTGCGAGATGTTGAGATTGACATGAACGGTAGGCCCCGCTTGCATCACACAGCTTTGGATGCCCCTGCGAGTCGCACGAGAGAGACACCCAACAGTTATGTTGGGCGGTTTCCAGCTCGAGTATCTCAGGGTTTTCGGCACAGCTAACGGCCAGAAGTTTCTTGCGTGCGCGACAAATGTGAAGCAAGTTTCCGCCTAAGACCCCAGCCCAGATGAGTTGACGGATTTCAAGGGGCAGCCGTGAAAGAAGTGATGACTGGAATTGATCAGATGTTTGCTGAGGGGCGGGTGTGAAGAGGACGCCCTTCAGTTTGTTAAATTTGATCTTCGTCAATAGATTCCATGATTGACTTGGCTTTTCTTTGTCAGGCAAGGCAGGAAGAGGAAGAGTCAAGGACCTCGCTCGCTGTTGTGGTAGCGGCTGGGGAGCATTTGCTATGCGTTTTTTCTGCGCCTGCTTGATATCTGCTTCATAAAGTCCAAGGACACAGCTTCCGCGCCTCCTCCTCATCTCGTTAGGAGTAGAAGTTGGAGATAGGTGAGAGTTTGAAAGTGCAAAGGGAATAAAGGGAATTAAGAGTTGGTGGTGTGACGTTTGTTGAGGAACCCTGACAACTGAGAGATCATCCGACCAATGGCGTAAGACCGCACGTCCCAACGTTCAAGTTCTACATGTAATTATATTTTCTAGAATAATTGTATCAGTGAGCTTAGACGGGAATAGGCAAAGATTCGTAGTAATTTTGTATTGCATCAAATTTCCATAAATATTAAAGAAATTAACTATAAACACGAGAGCCAAACAGGAGCTATCCTAGGTACAACACCTTCACGCGTGCATGTCGTGTTAGTAAAGCGATGTACGCCACGAGGTTTGCATTTAGTTAGTCTATCATCAGAGTTTCAACGACGACATGACTGTAGTACACTACATGCATACGTTGCCAAGAGACCAAAAAGGTAGGACAAGGAGTGCTCTCATTGACCCCGAGCTCATGGGGATGATATTCCTCCGCTCCTACGTAGAGGGGCAAAATATAAATATTCAACACAGCTCACAGGTATAGAAAAGCATTCTTTTAATACATATGATTGTTCCAGCACGATTGATGGGAAAGAGATACCGCCAGTGAGAAAACAAACCATCAGCCATTATAACTTCAAGAGTAAACCTGGAATATGTGCCACACACGTGATTCCACTCGCAACAACACAAGATTAAAATAATTCACGTTGGCGCCGGATTTTCACGACTTGTAACTGCGTACAAGGCAAATAATATTATAAAGAGTTATATGATGATTGCTATGAGAAGCATGCGTTTAGTTTTGTTTTATGACAAGTATGAATTCCAAGACTACATGAGATTCAACACCAAGGTTTGGGCTGCTCCGTAGCATGATTTAAATGGGGAATGTAGTAATTTTGACTTGGTACAACCTGGAAAGAAAACCGAGAGCTGATAATTCAATAGGGGAAGTAAAATAGGAGAACGGCGGGTAGAGATTCACCGATTTTTTTGGTTTAATGTTTTGATTAATTGGCCGGGTTCCATCAATAAGTCGAAACGTAAGCATTAATACTCGAATTAATGAACTGCTAAGAAAATCAGACTCTAATCTCATCCTTGCCGGTTCCGTTTTAGTCTCTGGACGTGAGTAGCTGCTGCTTTAACCTGAGCTGAGGGTCAGTATACCTGAGCCGAGGGGCCTGAGCATGCCTGAGTAGTGCCCGAGCAGAGCCTGAGCAGGGCTTGAGCACACCTAAGTCAGGGTGATTTTATATTTTTATCCTAGATTCTTTCTCCATTTTCTTTGTGTAGTTTCCAATTACATTCAGTTCGATTCAGTAGCTAAACTATCTCAAAATGTCCTCCGCAGCCCTCCGCACCCAACATCTCACCATTCATAATCCCATGTACGTAACACTCACCAATATATCGATGCTGCTTCGAACCAGCGCGTCGGAGCACGGAAGGAGTTTGCATTCCAGCAAAAACCACAATATCATCTCCTAGTTCCGACGATGGAGGAACTGCTCCAACAAAACCCTGATTGGTGATGCACAACCTCCTCCCTCCCCAACACTTGAGCGCCCCACGCAAGAGCACCATCATGGAAGACATATACATGGTCTCTTCTTCTTCGGGCATCATCATATCTGACGGTCTCTCTTCCAAGCGCTTCAAAAATGCCCTCAATTGATCGAATCCGTCGGAAAGATGAGACGGGGCAGGACTGCCGTTGGCAGTAAAGACCCGGTTCCCAACCGCCGTTCTCCAAAGAGCTGCACGCAACGAATTGTTTCCTATTCTGTCCGGGTATTGATACTTTGCCCGTGGAGATTCAAGCAGCTTATCAATGGAAGACGACACTGCGTCCATGCATTTGTCGATTGCTGACTGTTCCCACACTTGATCCAATACTGTTGTGTATTCCCAAACACCACAAAGTTCTGCAATCGTGTCAAATGCATAGCCGTCGTTAAGCTGTAATGTTTCCATATGAACTTTGGCTTTCATTTGTCGCAATCCACCAGCTCGGAAATTGAGAGATTCATGAACAAATGATAGTTGCTGAGCTGCAGGCACCCTTGTCCAGTCAGGAACCCAAGATGGAAGTTCCATATCTTTCTTGGCCTTTGAATCACTTGGCCCAGGTTTTAAACCAGTTTTATTGGATTCTGAAAGTTTTGAGCTGGAGTCTGAGTCTTCTGAACCAAATTTTGAAGTGTCGGCATTAGAGCCTGAGCTCTCTAGGCCGTTATCTGGAGTATATGGGGTTCCAGCCACCGCCAGCATCCTAGCCACATGGCCCTCATCAACTAGGCACTCAGCTACATTGATGAATACCATTTCGTCAGTCGTAGCTTCACTGTAATCAGGACTGAGTAGATGTTCTGGTAGTCGAGAGCAAATGCTGTGAATCGCGAAGATCTTGTCTTTGTCGTACGTAGCCTTGAACCGGCGACAATGCATGAGCATCTCTGCGAGCGGACGCTCTTCGCCACTTTGCACCTTTCTCCGGATCTCTGCCATTGACTCAAAAGTGGCGGATGCAATGGGCCGGGGAGAATTTGTGCTAACTTTCCCCTCCGGACTGATGATGAGCCCGTCCATAAGAAGACCGCCAAGAGTTGAATGCTTGGTGTGTAGTAATTCGAAGAGGGTAAGAAGATGCCCCCACTGAATGTCAATTCCTTCGTACCGAACTCGAATCGAGCGAGCGAGTGCGGCTTCTTGGACGACCCACATGCGTTCGAACCATGGGTTTGATAGAAATTGACGAAAGATTTCGAAACGCCATGAAAGGCGCTGCGGAGCAAATTTCTTGTACAGTTCGGGCAGCGAGTCCTCTCCGCTGTAATAAGGTAGGTGAAGCTCCTCCAAGACGTCCACGGCAATTGTTGCCATAATCTTTTTGAAAAGAGCTTTCTTGTATTCCTGTAAGTTTCTGTCTGTTGTCCATGTCCAGTTAATTCGATCTTTCAAGATTTTGAATTCATTCGCAGCATGAGACAGTGCGGCCACGATGACGTCTTCATTCGGAGTTCCTAAAAGTTCAACAGACACTGTTGATGCTTTTCCATAAATTGTTTTCATGAGGGCAATTTGACGGCCCTTTTCAGCCCTGGCTTCGTCATTGTCGCTTTGGTTAATGCAGACAGAGTCCATCCAGACTAATTTTGGCTCCCAGAACGAACTTCGATTCTTCAGGACCTCCAATGCATTGGAGGGAACCTTGAGACTTCTGCCGTTCACTATCATTTCAGATTTTTCCTTTGAGCTCCCCCAGCAGTATGATATGGCCTCGTAACACAGTGGAGATAATAGTTTCCTTTGAAAGAGCGCACATTTAAGTGGAGCTTCTGGAGGTCTTGGATAGATGAGAAGTAACCGAATAGTATCCTCCCCAGCTGGTAGAGATGTGTATTCAAATTCTTCCAGTGGATTTTGAATTGTGTCATCATGCGGTTTGGACTCATCCAATTTCTTCCTTTCCTGGTAGCTGCGGTAGCTGTAGTAGTTTAGAAAAATGGCAAATTCTACACCCAGCCAAGTCCTCCAATCTTTCTCTGTGAAAAGATTGGCCTCTTGAGTTTGCATAGAAAGATAATTGCCGACTGTCTCCAGGAGATACATTTTGAAATGAAGCAGTGCCGCATTCTTGGCTGCCTTTATAATGAGCCGACCGAAGTCTCCGCCAATTGACCAGAGCATGTCCGCGAAAAACAATTTTAGCATGGATGTTATTACACGAGATACATGACGAAACTGCCTCAAAGCAGATCCAAATGCCCCGTTGGCGAGCCTGCTACCGAACGTTGATGCCAGGAAGAGCTTGATGCCCCAAGAAATCATCGTAGATTGATAAATGTAGTGTATCAAGTGATTGATTCGAATTGAAACCAGCGGTGATGAATTATGGTGAAGAGCTAAGATAAACCCAAGCCATAAAACGAGGGAAATAAATCTATCGAGAGTTTCTTTAATCGCCGCTTTCATGTTCTGGCGAGTTTTTCTCCACAAGAGGCGACTCCAAAAAGGCTTTGCACCGACCGCAATCATTGGAAGTACATGAGAATATAGCGGCCAGTTGGCCATCGAGACGGGCGAATGGACACTAAGTAGGTAAAACCGAAGGGACCAGATGAGCCGCGACTGAAAATACGACATATAAGGCTCCAAGAGAAGGCGAACAGATGCAAAATGTATCAGCAGGTGCTGAGGTGCTGGAAGGTGCGTTTCCAGAGACACTACCCGTCGAATATCGCTCGCCATGACAACAATTTATATGTATTATCTGATTCTCATACGAAATAGGGATCGTATTCTGACTTTCGTTATTTTCCGCCAGGGCGAATGCTCTCATTTTGTAGTTGTCGGAAGGGGGATCAATTAGCGCTGTGGCTGCGCAGAGTTGCCTCAGCTGAACATCGTCTCACCGAATTCTAAAACTTGCTGCTGCAGAAATGCGCCATAGCTTAAACCCGTGCAATCAGAATTCTAAGCGAGGCTGAGATGACATCCTACCTTATTTCCAATTGTACATGTCCCTTCTTCACGTAAAATAGAGCCTTGAGCTTGTGAAGACGGATCAATATGTGCCTCATCTATATAGATATTCGTAATCCAGAATTCAATTGGTTTATCTCAGTACTTTTGACCGTATTCCTCCCGGGCTCTTAAATTGGCTTGAGAAAGCTCTTTTGAAACGTAGGCTTGTTTGTACCATTTTGCGTTTTTTGTATACCTTCGGAGCCCACGACGAAGTGTATCAGTAGAAATAAGCTTTCCTGTATTCGAGTTTCGTAAATAGAAGTGCGCAATTTGAGCCTCGTACTGTTGATCTCTTATAGGATTCGTTTCGGGGGTGACGAGATCTTTGCACTGCTTTTTGGAGACTTGGAACCGTGGCCCGAGATTCTGTGACCTTTTCCGAGTATGGCGAATAGCTGGAGAAACGTTTTTTTGGGAGTGTCGAATTCCCTCCTTTGAGTCGATCGATGGAGAGTAGTTTCACGGTAATACTGAGCTCGAGTTTGAGGCGACATTGTATTATAGAAGATATATAATAGTAGGTTGTTTACAACTAAGAGCTGAAATCGGAGTTTGTTTACATCCGGCTAAAATCCGGGTGTTCCGTCAATGATGCGACCCCCTGGTACATGGCTTGCTCCTGTCGGAGAAACATCGGCCTAGCGGGTCAGCCTTGTGAGGCTGAATAAATGAACGTCAATGCAATAGCAAGTTCGAGACTTCAACGTATTCGATGATTGCAAGCATCATTTTGATGCTAATCATAGATACATTGACTTGTATAGTCGCTCTTTAGGACTGGTACTTCAGAACCCTCATACAGGTCAATCCAGCCCCGTGCGAGTGTAACACTTTGTTGCCGAGGACCAGCCTCATAGGTAGTGCGAGATTAGGAGCGCCATTTGAACATCTAGTTGGTGGTGGCAAACGGAATGGCTGATCCTTTATCTATAACTGCAGGTGTTCTAGGATTGTTGAGTATATGCGTCAAAGTCGGCTCGGCTCTTAAAGACTTCTACGATGGCGCTAATATTGCGGACGCCAAGGTCCAGGGATTACTCACTGATGTTGAGAGCTTTACGCAAGTCTTGCGCCTGATGAAAGGTACTTTCGGACAAGAACGTATTCAAACCTCTTTCCAAGCTACAGGCCATATTGGTAATCACTGGAACAACCTCTCAATATCAATCAATGATGGTCAAAATACGCTCGTCCGGCTCCAGGAAACTCTCGAGAAAGTAAATAAGAGCGTCAGTGTACTTGATGGAACACGAAAGCATCTTAGACTCAAGGGAGCGTCAGAGGAGATTGGAATCTTCCAGCTACAGGTTCGATCGTATCGGGACACCTTGCAACTGTCTTTGCAAACAGTGATGCTGTGAGTCGTTTCAGTGTCCACTCCTCGAAACAAGACTATAACGCGACTAGCTGGAACCA
This sequence comes from Venustampulla echinocandica, assembly GCF_003357145.1. Taxonomy (NCBI): domain Eukaryota; kingdom Fungi; phylum Ascomycota; class Leotiomycetes; order Helotiales; family Pleuroascaceae; genus Venustampulla; species Venustampulla echinocandica. The sequence goes on along the minus strand of NW_022474205.1, from coordinate 763,504 downwards.
GGTTACTTTCCAAGAGTCAACTGACAAGATCCTGCCTAATCTAGAGGAACTGAATCAAGCCATCCGGCGTATAGCTCTGGATATCAATAACCGCATGAGCAGCTTGCAAAATGTCGTCGAATCGAACGCGAGTGGCACCCAGCTCTTAGCATTAAATAATTTAAGGAATTGTGTTCAATCCGCTGCCAGTGTTGTTTCTTTAGCATCGACCCCGCTAGGATTGGAACATGCGGAAGCATCTCAGTAACCTATGGGTCTGAATTCGGTGACTGTTTTCCATCCGAGCTAGGAGAAACAATGCTTAGGTGGATATCACCAAACACCGTCTATAAATTTGAAGAGGAAAACGTAGCAGAATCTGCGTTCAAGCGGCGAAATCTCGTGTCGGGCAACCTTCAATCAGTCGGAGAGAGCGCAGGATCTGAACAATCCGACTCTGACACTGATTTTAAAGTTGAAAAATTTCAAGCACTTATGAAACAAGGCAAAGAGAAATTTCGAGAAAAGGATTTTGGGTCTGCAGAACGCCTTTTCCGCAACTGTCTCGCCAGAATCTCGTCAAACGTGTCAATAACACATTTACATCACATTCCAATATCAGAGGATGAAATCATGGAATTCCTTCTGAGTGTCTATTTGGCTCAAGAAAAGTGGGACGAGGCACAGTCTCTGCTACTGGAGAAAATTTCTAACGAATCGCGAGATAATTCTCGCGATAGTGGCGGAGTTCTCATGGACTTGCTCACCTTGGTTGATGTTCTTATCTATAAGAAGTCCTATGCCGAGGCACTCCTTTACGGGAGACGAGCTCTCAAGGGATACCGGAAGATGGGTTCAAATGGAGTGCCAGGGGTGGAGAGCTCTTTAAAGGCTCTAGTACGTGTCTACCACATTGATGGCAACTATAGCGAGGAAGACGCATACGCAGCGGTTCTCTCAGACTTTTTGTTGCTAAATACGTCAGAGCTGAATTCATCAGGTGCTACCCAATCAAATGCACAGCGCCCGAGTTCTTCTACTCGAGCACCGAACTCGCCAGTTGGTCCGCAACAAATAAATCATCACCCAAAGAAGCGACAAACAAATATCTCAGATGCAGAACAGCCTCTAAATAAAGCTATCCAGGAAGATATAACGGCAGCTCAAAAGTCTGGTATTCTGGAGGGCATAATCCAGTTGCTCGAAGATGATAGCACATATCTGCCTTCTGAGCATGTATCTGATTCCTTGGCTGACTTGCCTCCTCTTCCATTCACTTCCACTGAAGAAATTACCTCAGAAGCAGCCTCAACATCCGTTGCCGAAAATTCAATATCGCCGAAGCTTCACAGGAAGTATATTAATGAACCTCCTTCAATGGGCTTGACGTCAGGTATATTTCAATGTCCTTGGAATTTTCCCGTGCTAACATTTCTCCCTCGTTAGACTTAACTTTTTCATCATCAACGTCGGCTTTAGATTTGTCGTCCAATCAGCCAACGTCTTCGATTGTGCCATCAGATTCTCCGGCCATATCCCTTGGCCATTCTCGGTCAAAAAGTGTTGGCTTAGTAGCAAGTAGGAATGAAAACGAATAACACGACCCTTTTCGTAAATTTGTCAGTTCGACATCGACACAAGCTAGTCATTCAACCATTTCATTATTGCCCAAGGCTGCTTCATGGACAAAAAGTCTTCAGTCAATTCCGAATCCACTTGAAATTCCAATGAGGGTAAACGTTCCTGCACAACCAATCGAGGATCCCGCTATGCTAGAAGTCGACCTATCCAGTATAGATAACCATATTGAACCCGCGAAAGATCAGTTAGAATTTGACCCTTCTTCATTTTCTCATCACGAAGCTACGGCTATTGCCCAAAAGGGACAAGTTATGGAGGAGACGGGCGACCGCGATGGCAGAGACTTGGTGACAGTTTCGTCACCTCATCCGTTGACCTCCACATCAGGTCGCGCCGAAATCCGCAGAAAGATTGTACTAGTAGGTGATAGTTATTGCGGAAGGTCGTCTCTAATACTGTGAGTGATTTCGAATTAGTAAATCTGGTTTATTCGAAACTGACTTAAATAGTGTCTCTGCGAAAGGAATATTCCCTTTGGTTAGACAGCACCTTTAGTCCATCTATTGACCTTCTCACTGACTTAGTAAGGATTCCCAGGTAACAATTTTTGACAACGACTTCGTAGATGTTACGGTAGATGGAGAGCGTGTCGAGCTTGGGTTGTGGGATACTTCTGGAGTTGAAGTTTGGGACCAACTACGACCTCTCTCGTATCCAGATACACATGTCATTTTGATATGTTTTGCCATAGACAACCCCGATTCCCTTAGCAATGTACAGGAAAAGGTATCTTCAACTATCATGTAATACTCAACATCAACTGACTCATCGCAGTGGATCAGCGAGGTGCAACATTACTGCCCGGGCTTGCCAATCATTCTTGTCGGGTTGAGGAAAGATCTTCGTAAAGGCCCCAAGACTATCGAAGATCTTAGGAGAACTGGTCAAAAACTAGTGGCTTATGAAGAGGTATTGCGTCTTACATCGTGCCGTTAAGGGCTCTATTGACTGTTGGATAGGGCGAAGAAGTTCGAAGGAAGATAGAAGCGTACAAGTATTTAGAATGCTCTGCCCTGACTAATGAAGGTGTTTCTGAGGTTTTCGAAGAAGCCGCCCGGGTTTCACTTCTTGTGAAAGCGAAAGGGAAAAAGAAAGGAAAGAAGACGGGAGAGAATACGGGGGCAATTCGACGCCTCTTTTCGAGGTCTGGTATTTTTGGATTATGATATAAGCAGAATAATCTGAAGAAAGCAAATGTTTGAGGACAAGTTTGCCACGTGGATCTATTTTCATGAGGGTCTGGTTCGGGATCCTTGGGAGCCTCTTTGGGCTCCCCAGGGATCATCGCCAAAACTTGACAAAAATGAGATAAAAAGGCCCTAATCTATATCCAGCCTGATTAGAGTAGTGGGTACTGCTCAGGGGCTGCTCAGGGACTGCCTAGGTTGCTCAGGCTGCTCAGGCTGCTTAGGCTGCTTAGGCGAGCTGGGTGAGGAGAGGGTGAGTCGAGTGTGATTGACGCCTGAGTAGAAGCGGCGAGCTTCCTTACCGACCTTGGGACGAAGGAAAAAAGAGTTGTGTTCAACTACCAAAGTTAATAACTGTGGCTGTATCAACGGCCAAAAATACCGGATATTGAAAAGTATACTGGAAAACTTGTCCATAGAGCGAACTGGGACCAAAGTATTGACTGGAACGACAAGTTGGGCAGCGATCATAGGATGTGAATCGAGCTCAATCCAAATGGGTTTCCAGCTTGCCCAATGTGTGCTTCTGACTCCTGTAGGCAGATTTTAATAGGCTTTTGACTAACAGTTATTACATCAAGGTTCGAAGTCTCCCGTGAGATTCGCAAGAAATCAATCTTGATAGCACCACAAATGGGTTCCCAAGTCGTCAAGAGCCTCCTCGAAGTCTCGGACAAAGGCCGCAAATACCAGCGGTTGGAAAGCATAAATACACCGATGAGGAATGGGAAAAGCTGCGAACAGACCTAGCAGCCTTTCTCAAATACTACAGGGAGGTAGATGGGGTTTAACTACAACCCTCTTTCTTCTCTCCTGAGAGGCAGCGAGCTGAATATTATGGCAAAGCAGGATATTGCTCATATGACCCGCGCGAGGATTGGGGAAGGCCATGGGGATTTGAAGAAATTGTTTATTCTAGAGTGGTCACCTGGGTGTTGGAGGATGACGGCAAGGTAATGTCGACCGGTTTAAAATTTGGAGCTGATGATTTGGTTTCTTATGGTGGAGAAGGGTATCTTGAGCCTTGTTAAAAACCGGGCGAGCTTCTCCTTACCAAGTTCGAGATCTCATCAAGTCCAATAACTGATGCTGAATATATGCGAGCGTTGTATCCGAAGAAATTGAGAGATTCGCAGAAAAATGATTGGCAATTGCTAATGGCAGGGAGTTCGAACTCGATATCATTGCCCGTGCTAGGGGTTTCGAGGTTGCTTTTGATCCGCATTTGTTAGTTATATATTTCACATCGCCTCATACAGGAATACATACTGACAGTTCGTAAAGCAAGGTGACCACATTGACGGAAACGTGCTGAGGGAGGACTGGGCTGTGATAAGTAGATATTATAAATATACCCAAGCCAGCGTCCTAACATCTACCTCAGCGTCTCCAGTCGAAGATTTCCCAATAACTTCATAGTTAGTGGTTCAATCAGTAACTAGAGCCAATTCTGTGTTCTCCTATTAGGCTGTTGCGCTATCCTGTATCCAGTTTAAAAAGAAGGCTTAAAGGCAAACCAACATCTTTTCCAGCACGAAATTTGAGTGGAGTGTGCCATGCGAATGTGCGCAAAAGTCAGATCCGAAAACCTCCATTCCCTCGAAGTCCAACAAGGCCCGGCAAGCCAATATCTAAAACAAACCACCACCTAGCACTAACCAAATCGGTCTGGCCAGAAAATTGCCGTTCTCGGTACAGGGACGACATCTCGCTATGAGGCGGGAACATGCTGCACCTATTGAAAACGCTGCGAGCCCTGCGATTCGAGGGCTACAAAATTAGGCGCTATCATGATAATATGTGGGCCTTTTTGGGGGATGGAAGGATTGAGTTGGAGATGGAGATAGAGGGGGAAGGATGTGACTTTCACCACATGTTAGGAATCCTGATGTGCCATGGACTTTGGAAGTTCGAGGGTTTCGTTTCGGTTGAACTTGCAGGGCATTGGCCAAGAACGGCCTCTTTGCAGTATTCTAGGTGGAAGTTGATTGTTATAGCTAGGATATACGATGTATATGGTACACATACTAGAAACGTTTGAAGTTTCAGCCCGGAATATCCCTGACGGCGTGGACAGGAAAATTCATGAGTTTTAAATGGCTGGTTCATAACAAGCAGCTAAACAGACGGTGATGATACAGCTGGAAGACGACGACTAGCATCTCCAAGCTTCCGACGCACATAACACAAATTGAAAGCATCGGCGGTTGCGGGTGGTTCGGGGGGGTCATGCGGTATTACACAAAATAGGTGAACGACCGTGAGCAGTAGAGTTATCTAGAGACAAGCTATATAATTGCACAAGCCAATGTATAGGAAGACGATAAATCACGAAGCAAATTGGAAGCGAAGATCTGAGCAGATAATATTTTATTACATATGACCGACGATGCTTAGGATATTCCTACGAGTCCCTCCTAGACCATCGTGACTGGACCTTATCTAAGCCGGGCCATAACCTATAAATGCAAAATTGGTACCTGTCTTAATGAGCACGAGAGTTAGCGCGACGGCTCTGTAAAGAATTGCAAAAACATATTGATAGTTGAAGCTTAATGCAGACATCCAAGGAAGATATGACCCTCATCTGTCCCGGTTTAGGTTCTAATGGGACTCGAGTGAAAACTGCGAATGTGGAAGTTGTTTCATCATGAAAGCTTGTGAAAGGAAGAATGTGATAAATAGAACTGTTCACTGACCTTATAATTGTGATGGAGAGCTGTAGCCCTGTTTGTTAATCGTATATATCCAGAAGTTGTAGCAATTCAGCTGAGTCCCACAACATATTAATTGTGGACAGGCAACCCAGGGGCATCGAGCGTTCGGCGCGACCTAGAGAAAGCTTTTGCAAGTTAGCGGCGGTTCAAGAACATTGAAGCGCGACACCAATGTGCGGATGATATGATCTTTCTCAGACAACGGTACTGGCAAGTAACAAGCAGACCACGTATGGAAAGCCCGAGCAGCATTGACTTCATCATGGGCGGTTAAGTTGGGAAAAGAAGTATTTGTGAATTGTCATCACTGGAAGATAAGATCGCGCAGTGGAGGAAATGGTGCGCATGGGAAGCGGAACAAGCTGTAAACATACCAGGAGAGATACCCAGCAGCTCCAACACTCGATAGCGGGAGTGGGAGTGAGAGTGGGAGCTGCTGCGAGAGGCGTATCATTGGGAAGAGATGGTCTTGTTGTAGTGAAGAGGTTGAAGAGGAAGAGAGAAAATATTTGGGTGCAGCGAAGAAAATATATATAAAGTTAGCGCGGGTGTGGATACCATTGCGACTATGCCGTATTCGCACTAGGGCATAATCTCACGTGCAGACAGAAACGTGACTCTCGACCCCTAGCGTGGCGTAGCGTGGCGTGGCGTGCGAATTGAAGCCCCAATCCTCAGGCGCCAACTCAGGCCGCCACCCGCCCAAACACCACTTTTCGAGCTCGCCGCCCAGGATCCTCCTCCAACCCCGTCCTCAGTCCTCAGTCCTCAGTCCTCTGGTTCTCTGAACAACTCTTGACTCCTGGGCGTGTTCCTGTTGACGATCTCTCCCTCCCAATCCCTCTGGTCTTCTCAGACATACATATATTCCCGCGCTCACCGCGCGCCCATCTCCCCACCCATATCGCGCTTAATCCTCGCCCATACCCGTCGCTGCGAATTCGCTTGCGCTTCCGCCGTCCCAGCAGCGTCTTGTTTCTCCTTCATGTTGCATCAGCCCGCGCGATTCTTGCATCGTGACAAGGGATCTCCATCTCCCGTTTCCTCGACCCTCCCGCCAGCGTGAGACAACGAGGAATCCATCCACCAAAACAGACTGCCACGACGACACCGCGAGTCGAGACTTTTGCCTCCAGGCGCAGGCAAACGCGTGTCGAGCGATTGTTGATCTCGTCGCCCATCGATTATAAACCGCATTCGCCGCTCGGACTTTGCGACACGACTTTCCACAGCTTCGCGGTATTTCGGACCATCTTGCCTTGCTCTCGCATTCCACTGTCCTAACCACCGACCATCAACGTCGTGCCACAGCTGCTTGTCACACAGCCGCTCCTGCGAAGACGAGAGTTCACCGGCCTCGCACTCGAGAAGGGAGCCCGTCGACGCGGTCTCATTTAGCCGGTAGTATTCTTCACGACCAGACAGCTTTCGCCAACCAGACAATTGGCTTATCGAGGCGCGAGGACCTGAACTCCCGAATTTTCCTGGTTTAGGGAGGAACATAAGGGCATTGGCGAGCCAGAGACCACCAAGGGGACAATCGGCCCCGTCGTGGTGGGAGGAGGGCGACGTGATCCGAGGCGCATGTGTGGTGTAGGACTGGGTAGTGTCGGTATCCACATTGTGGACTCTCGACCTTCAACACCATGATGACGAGTCTAGCCCAGGCCTACTCACCACATCCAGGGGGAATTCAACAGCATCCAGGAGTGTCCCAAGGCCATCCGATGGCAGTGCCCCACAATCCCGGCCAGCAAGGGCAACCAGGAATGCCACAGCAGATGCATATGGGAGTTTCTGGCCCAGGAGGACCTCAAGTTACCCAAGCAGGAGCTTTGATGGGTGGGATTCCACAAGGCGCTGGAGGGCCAAGTGCGCACGCATTACAACATCTTAACCCGAATCATGCTCAGCAAGCACAAATGCTACAGCAACAGCAGGCAATGGCTTGTAAGTACTTATTCGCGTTCCCTTTGCAATGTTTCGCTGCTTTGAGTGGCAGCTTCTATCTACCCGACTTTTTTTGACAGGCCGGGTGCTAACGAGAGACCTAATACTAGTCGCTCCTCAATTCCAAATGCAACAGCAACATATAATACAACAGCAACAGCGGGCACAAGCTGCCCGTCAAGCTATGATGGCCCAACATTATAGTGGAATGCCGGTCAATATGCCCAACGGCATGGGCCAGATGACAAATGCGCAGTATCAAGCCATGCGAGGAGCAGGGCCGATGGCACGACCCGTCAATGTAAACTTGCCTCAGCATCTTCAGCAACAGCAACAACAAGCTCAACATAGCTTAGAGCAGCAACAGCAGGCGCAAGCACAAGCTCAGCATCAGGTACGTACACATTTTACAGTTTTCCGATCGAATCAAAATATTCTTTATTTGAGCTTTGCTGATACATCCAGCAGCAACAGCAGCAACAACTCCTTGCCCAACAGATGGCAATGCAACAACAAGCAAATATTCAAGCACAAGGTGGTGCCAATCAAGGCCAACACAACCAGCCGAACCCGCAGCTGCTTCAAAATATGCAGCAAGGTCAGATCACACAGGCCCAGCAAGCACACCAGCAAGCCGCTTCGCAACAAAATCAACCGCCCCAGTCACAGCCGCAACCACAACCGCAACAACCACAACCAAACCCACAAGCTGCTCAGCCTCAACAGCCACAGCAGCCAGCCCAACCTCCACAACCAGGCATCCAACAGCAAGCCGCTGCGGCGGCTATGATGCAGCAAAGACAACAGGTCGAAAAGTTAAGGGGCCAGTGCCTGATGAAACTGATGCAATTTGCCGACCATCTCAGTAACTTTGGGGTAAGCTCCAAACCATTGCAATCATACATGGCTAGTGGTGCTCAACGGCTGGCTGCGCAGGGGTCCAAACAACGGGATGACCTTAATTACTGGTTGCATTTTGTAGATCGGTTCTTTTCCCCCAAAGGAGTGCTACGGCACTCGGTCTGGATTGTCGACGAGACTTCGAATAAGCAGTACGAGATCACGTTTCCAGCTTTAGCGAGATACTTCCATACCCATTTCGAGAGCGGCATCAAGACCATGCAGTTGATAATGGAAAAGGGGTCAGAAAGGGACTTGCCAAATAATGGGCATTATATCGAAAGTCCAAAGTCGAGTTTTGTCTATTGGTTTGATAATGGATCACAGGTATGGCACTTCGCGTCACCTAAATTGATACCGCTAATTATTTTAGTTAATTGCAAACGGCACATTACGTGCTCATTTCGATGCTGACCAGAAGATCGAGCTTCTCGAGTTTGTTACTAGCAACCATGAAGAGTATCTTCCCCGGACCAGAATTATCGAAGCCGCAAGGCCCCTGCACGACTGGGGCAAGGAATGGCAAAAAGTCAATGCTCCACCCGAAGGAAAGCAATCACCAGAGATGAACAAGAAAAAAGCAAAGACCCTGAAATCGCCTCCCCAACCACCACCAGAGATTGAAATTCCGCCTTCTAAAGTAAAGCCAAGCATGGGAATTACACCTTCAGTTTTCCGATTTCTTGAGGTAGGTTGTTCTATATATCTACATACTGTTCCGTCTAACGCGTCCTAGCTTGCTGAGGTTATGGGGCAAATGAATCCTTTGTTTGGATATTCCCACCAGCATCTCGCCCTTGCGCCGTATGCAGCTCTTGACCAATACGTAGCTACAGTCGCCGCAACTAGCGGCATGAACCCCGGCGGACAACAAAATCCATCCGGACCAAGGACCCCGGGTCTTGGAAATTTCGCGATGGGCGCTTCCCCTGCGGCCGCCCATCTTGCACTTCCTGACGGTTCGCCTCATATGAGCGGAAGCCCAGCCCAAGCTCCTGGAATGCAACTGCAGCAAAGTCAGCAGGGTTCGAGCGGGCCTAGCGCGAACACCAGCCCGAACGCGAGTAATAAACGAAGAAGGCCCAGTGCTGTGAAAGAAGACGCGGACAACCAGCCCAATGGCACCCAGGCCAAACCAGGTGTGAAGCCAAGTCCGAGGATAGGCAAGAGGCAGAAGCCAAATGCCACTTGAGCGAATTTTGGGGATTAGTGAGCCTTGTCGAACTCTATTTCCCACTCAATTCAGATGTGATAAGAACGTTCGACTTGGCTCTCAACTTAAGCCTTCGCGCCGATGTCCCATCAACACTTGATGCGCTCAAATTCCTCGTCACCCCGAGTCATTAACACCAATCATTAACGCACTGTTTATCCCTTCCAAGGTCACATCTCATACTCAGCGCGGCGCATCCAGTTAACGGTCTCATCATCAATATCATTATCGTCATTTATTCTTGCAAACCAAGGAAACTAGGGAAGGTGGATAATACTTGTATCATATCTTTTGACTGCTTTTTGGGGGGTTGAAAGGAGTTGGAAATTGGGGGGAACGGTGTCCTTATTTTGTCTTATTTATATAACGTTTTGTGTTTTTGGACGTTGTTATACCCGGAGATTTCTGTTGAGAAACATGGCGACGCAAGGCAAAGATGGAAAAAATGGAGCCGTGGGGTTTTGGGGTTAGCTAGATGCATAGCGTGATCAGCAGAAGACGACGAGGACCATGAATAAAAAGGTGCTGTGAATGAACGAAAATATACCCGCGCCTCAGAATGTCTCTTTTCTACTTCTTCGTCACATATTATAATTTTCGACAGTCACCTAAAAGTCCTAAACGCTATTTTCATGCCCCCTAATTCCTCAGTTGCCGTATTTAAACTTACTACCTATTTTTCATTTAATCATTTGTCTTCTCCTGAGCTTCTTCAAGTTCTGTTCTATGCCCTTAGTATTTCAGAGCTCCGTAATGAGCATAATCTACGACGATAGTTTTGGTCCAGGTCGGAGTCAATATGGGGGGTTGAGAACTATGACTACTCATCCTCGCCCGTTTGCAGATACATTGTATATGTGTTTAACTTGCCGCTTTTCTACATCTCATCTCATCATACACCTCGTCTAACTTCCACACCTCGTCTCCTCCTCCACCTCGCCTCACTTCTACGCCTAGCTTCCTTTCTACACCTCGTCTCCTTTCCACACCCCGCATCTCTCTTTTGCTCCACACCTCACCTCTTCGATATTGTATCGGAGACTCCACTCTTCTCCTTCCCTCCTACTATAACACTCAAGGCCACTTCGCCTTTCTGACTGTAAGGAAGGATCTCCCCCCACCAGGCTCCGATCTCTCTTTGTACATACCGTCTACCTTTCTCCGGATCAATCCTCGGCCAACTTGACCGTATCTCGTGATTGATACATAGATCTGTAGGTGCCCGTAATAAGCTTCCTCTTTCTTTCTCCGCTTGGCCTCTCTCAACGTGGCCCAACGATCTACAAAGCTTCCGAGAAGACCTGATCAAGATTAGCCCCGTCCTCGTCAGCTTTTGCTTTCTCAGCTTAGGTTTGAGAGAGTGGTCATTGACTAGCTTGTCAAGCTTGGCGACCACTGACCAACCCTTCTCACCTCTACTTGTTTCCTAAGACTTTGTCAAGTTATTCAGCTTCAACTCGTAGATCTGTTAAGGACCTTCCCTCAGCTTGTCGTTCCTACACTAGTAGATCCACAAGCTCCTCTCAGCACTTCCACATATTCCACTTCCCGAACCTCTAATTTCCTTTGGCCAATTGGTGCCTCCCGCGCTCTCAACTTCCGAAGGTTGGTTGCCTCACTTTCCTACCACCATTAAGTTGAAACTAACAAAGTAGAGCACCGATCTTCACTTCACAGTCACTTGCTTTCTCACTTGCACCCCATCAGTACCTCCTGGGTTTCCGCGCTCATACTGTGCCTTGTTCGGCAACGACTAATCGACTGCACCTGTACGTCATTCATGCTTTATCAATAGATCGAGTCTTGTCACTGTCCCCTACACTCGAATTCCGAATAGCTCGATCTGCTCAAAGCGTTAACCCCCCCCCCCCCCAATCCAGCCAAGATGGACACTCCATCAACCCCTGAGAAGAGAATGGGGGCATGGCCACCCATCTCACCCGACACCCCCATCTCCAAGCGGGAGATTCATCACGAAATGGATGGCTTTCCGGAAACTTTTGGAAAGATCACCACACTGGAGCAAATTGCTGCTGCTTCCAAATATGGTGCAGTCATTCTGAACTCAAGAGACGATCGTATCAAGGAGCTTGCCCTCGAGACCTATATCGAACGGAATTGCGACTGGGGAAAGGCCTGGGCGGAGATCATGATGTACCGATTGATTGGCAAGTCATCGGCCTTTTTCATCCCCCGACAGGCCTTGGACGTTGCCCTTGTTGAGGAACTCGGCCATGCTGTTGGTTTATGGGTGTCGTTAGCTGCACGTGGAATCGTGGCGAACCTAGGGCAGCAGGCTGATATTGATGCTGCAACTTTGGCGGACAAACTCAACTGGTATATGGTGGCTTATAAGTTGAGGAATGAAATCCAAGAGTGGACTAGGGAGAGTTTGAATATGTTGCGTTGGGAGATATACCAGCTGTTGCATGGAGAAGGGGAGAATCAAAAAGGTGAGATTCTCTTCAAACCTAGGAGAACCTAATTTAACAGTCCCCTAGGAAAGTCTGCCCAGCTTCGAATTGTACAGAAACCTGCCGTTCTAAATGGACTTCGCATTCGAGGACTGCCAGATAACGAAGATGAGGCACCCCGACAACAACCCACACCCAAAACTCCGCAACTTGCCAAATTTCAAAATCATATTCCAGTTCAAGAACAATCAAATGAGGAACATGAAGAGCCGGGATTTCCACAAACTCCAAAGAGTGAGCAAGTCCTTGCCAAGCGGGTGTGCAAAGTCACAGGTAAGATTCCATTTTGAAAACCAAAAACTAGAGTACGATCTAACAAAATTGTAGAGGACTCTCCAAAAAACAATGATGAAGAGCCAAGCCAGCAAGTTACCCGAAAAAGCACTCGACTCCAAAGCATGCGGGCGGTTGACTACCGTGGTTGGGCCGGCAGAATCCCGTACCAGAATTCTCCAGTAGCCTCTGTACCAATTAACAGCGAAACTACATACCCAAAAACACCCGATGCCCCTCAACGCGTACGCCTGGTAGTCAACAAGGAGAGCTCTGGAGTCCAACTTGGATCCCCACCCAGCGCCCCTAAACGGGAAAAGGTCCGAAAATTTCGCAATCGCCGCAGCGAGGTATTCAATCCTGATCATCCCATGCGCGGGATTTCAAATAAAGTAGGCACAGGTAAACAGAAGGAAGATAAATGCGGCCTCGTGCGTCTTTTGACTCGTCTCGAGAACAGAAACGGAGTTCTTGAAGCTACGGTCGCAGAGAAGGAGAAAGCCTGCAGCTTGGCAGAAAGTGTTGCAGACACTGCGAGAGCTGACTTGAGAAAGAGAAATAATGATATGATGATGACGCTACGGGGCGTGGCAAGAGTACAGGTTGAGTCGATGAGCCAGGAACTTCAGGCTATCGCTATCCAGCGCTTTCTGACTATCCAAGATGAGGCTGATTCGCCGCTGCAGATGGCACTTGATAACGAGGATGAGGCAAGGGCTGCGCTGAGGAACGCTGAAAAGGAGCGTGTGGTGTTTGCCAAGAAGTTTGAGGATTTCAGATGTATGGCAATTGATTTGCTTGGTGAGTAGGAGGCTACGCGTTGCCGTGGTTGCTGTGGTTGCTGTGGTTGCTGGCGGGAAATAAGATGCTAGTGCTGTTCAATGATTGCTTACGAAGGATCGTGGATGGATCAGTGATTGCGCCTTGCAGGTTGGGGGGTTATGAGATATGTTTTGCACACTTTGCTACACAATTTGCTACACAATTTGAGCTCAGGAGAAAATGGGGATGTGGGTGCCTAAAGAAGTGAGGTATGGACATAAAGACAACATTTGCAATACATGAATCCCATTATACAAAAAATTTCAACTTCAAGGTGACTTCCGAACGTAAATTATACCTCTATTCTATCATCTTATACTCTGAAATTCTATCGTACTGTAGAGTTAACATATTCCTACGTGGTTTCGCGACTGGCGTTTTGCTTACATACACTTGAATCTGCCTTTTCCCACCGACTTTGCTTCTCCTCGCTTCCACAACCTGTTACCCCCGCAATCCTAAAAAAATAAATATATATTATTAAAAAAAACTACAAAAAAAGATGCCAGCCCCACTAGGACACCCCATATTCTCAACCCCCGAAAGGGCGGCTCTAAGCCAGAGGGACTCGCTTCGCAACTTGGTTGCTCAAACCCCTTTTACAGACAGGTAAGAGCCCCGGTTGCGAGCTGTCGCTGGTGTCAGGATATAACCTCATTTCCGATAGGGGTAACCGCTATCCGATCGGTCACTGGACTGATACTTCCGAAGAACTATCACTCGCGTCTACAAGTAGGCCACGGGAGAGGGAGATCTTTTCGTTAGAGGTAAAACCGCTTATTTGGGTATATAGGGTAGGCGGGGCGAGGTTGAACTGCCACTTCACTTTTGGTAGGCGGTCAGTTAGTCTCGTAATAAGCCTTCCTTGCCGAACTAACTGCCAAGGGTATTGGTATCTTATTGCTTGCTTTAATGTATAAAGGGCATAGGCCGGGCGAGGCCAAATATGCACTTCGCATGTGCCAGGTTTTCTCTTGGTCTCTTTCTCCCATTGCCTCGTAGTAACTAAGGGTCACTTTAACTTCTAATAGCATCCTTCCTATCATAATTAATAAAAGCATAAATAATCCCATCCTATGACTCCAATGGCTAATAAATAATGTTTTCATACATAGCGCAGGGTGAGTCAAGTGTTCAAAGCGGACAAACATAACCCAAAGGCGCACTTACGACACAAACTCGAATCTCCTTTTAAGTCCTAATGCAAAACCACTCCTTGTCTTCCAAGACAAATATTTTAAAATATATCCCACACTATTATATCGAAAAAGATGTCAACATAGTACATGGTTACTATTGTGGTATTCATTACCCCACAGGCTTCTGGACAATAGGAACTTCATATTGTCAAGAGAATAATAAGCAAGAAGGGTCACTCTGATGATTCAACCATACTCTTTCTCTATCCTCCTTCTCTTTCTTAGTTACGTTCTTTGATTTTCACCAGGTGTAATATCTTATTCATGTTCCAAAGGAAAAGCACCCTCCTCTATTCTCAATCATCTACCCCTTTTCAAATCAATTTACTTCCCAATAAAATGCCATCGCTCTACCTGAATCTCCATATATCGCTGGACGAGGCCGGTATAGTCCACACAGAATGTTCCAACCTCAGTGCGAGATATCTCTCAAATCGATGTACCCAACGCCCAGTCACCCCAGTGGAAAACCTCCTGAACACGTTAGTAGGCTTCGATAAGGGCACCCTCAAAGTCCTACAAGGAATGAGAGTTTCGCCACTTCGCTCCATCCCCAAGAAAGTTCAAGACCTCTGGACGGAATCAACAACCACCTGGCCCCGCCTCTTCCCAGCCGAAAAGTGCTGGACGAAAACACCTCCCTCTTCCGTTGATCTTGTCCTAGCAACACTAAACAAACTAGCTGAAAGCTCCAACGAAAACAAGACATTTACAACCTATCGACGCGGAGAACCCGACTCCAAAGCCGATCCCCGAACCGCCATAGCCCAGCTCTACGAACCAAGCACCTCAGCACCAGTCTCGCTAATCGGCCTAAACATCCCAGAACTACCAGACGATTTGTTAAAATGCCCCGAGGCGCTCAGCAAACACGTAGAACCCTACGACGAGAGCGGACACCAACTATTCCTCACCCCGCGATTCTCCCAAACTGATTTACACATAGATTCCGCAGACGGTCTCTCAGTCCCACTTGGACAGTGCACTAAGCTGTGGCTCGCATTTCCACCGACGCCCAAAAATCTCGCGCATATGTACACGCAGCAAGGCCGGAAAGCTAAACTATCTTGCATCGGCTCTTCGCTCGAAGGCGGGCTTATCTTTCAAACCACTGCAAAAGAAGCTGTATACCTCCCCGTCGGTACCATCCACGCTGTCCTCACTACCACAGGCGGCTTTCTCAACGCGCTGGACTTCACTACACCAGAGTCCTCCAAGACATATGCGCCGCTGTCCGCGGCGGGGATTGACCGCGCGGATGAGAGTTTTCGGAGGGATTGCTTTAGACACTTCCTTAAAAGCGTGGAGCTGGGTTTGGATAATCAGCGGGAGAGCATGGCAGTTAAAGCGTGGGTTGATGCTGATGAGCAGATTAAAGAGTATGGAGCTGGGGATGGGGGGTGGAGACGGAGTGCGATGGTGATTTGGGATGATTATCTAGAGAGGAGGAAAGTTCGGAGTATATCTTGCCCGTGTGGAAGGGGTTTAGGGGAACTATTCCCTACGCATTTTCGGGCGGAACATCTCTGGAAGACGGGTGGGAAACGGTCGGGTATAGGGAGAAGTATGAAAGTATCAGCTCCGAGGAAACATACAGAGGCGTTGGAACCAAAAGTACCGCCGTTTGGAATGGTGTTGAGATCGAGAGCTGGGAAGGAGAAGAGGAGGTTGCAGGAGGATGTTGTGGGAATAGATAGGCAGAGACCAGCGAAGAAATCTAAGCGCTAAATTGATCTAATATCTAATTCATGTAGGGCACGATACCACTGGGCTAGTGTTAGGTGATTTTCATCTCATGTAAGTTGAGGAATCATATTGCACCGTAAAGTACAAGTATACCTACCTATGCATAGATTTGAGGGCCAAATTCTTGATGACGTTCGGGATATTTATGGCCTGCGAGTTACACCCTTGGCACTCGCCAAGGGAAAAAGGGGGGACGTCATGTAATGAGGGAAAGAGAACACGATCAGCTACTATTCTTCACTTAAGTATACCTAGATAATGAATTATCTGCTGTGCGTCAAGTAAGAAATATACTTGTAGATGTAGACCGAGATGTTAAACGTTATTACTATTAATTAATATTGAATCTGTATTATGGCATTGTCCCTCCATTTACCAGGACGACTCATGCCATGCCATAGATACCTATTATCAGAGTAGTGAGTCTTAACCCAAGCGCCCATGCTATGTAAGGCGTACCTTACATCCGTATATATCCCATTGAAAAACCAACCCTAACGCCACTCCTTTCTGGACGTTGATCCTATCCCTTAAATTCCAACTGCCCTCGCTTCCCGAAACCCCATCTCCATAGCGCCTCTGGAGAAATAACGCCAGATTATGTATGTATTAGAGTATTCATTCTGTGAGGCCGTTACATACTAGCACCCGTAGGCCCAGCGTAGAGAATCAAGTCGTCGATAATGTAATGTCGTGGGTTAACCAGGCGCTACAACCTGTTCTGCCTTGGGCGCTGTTTCCTTGCTGCGACTCAGTATGCGCTGTAGACTCCCGCGGATGCCACCTCGATTCCCCATGACAGGATCTCGCTCCTTAGACTTCTCTGTTTTCTCCTTGGCCTCTTCCCTGACTTTGTCTTTCTCGAGGCCGAAGATACCTGCCACACTCAGCCTTCTGGCTTTCTTCTTCTTCGCAGCTGGGGGCTCTATAGGCCCGGCTTTTGGAGGCCACTCTCCATCCCGTTTCCACCCCTGCACACATGCCCTTGTGACGTCTTTCAGATTCATCGGACAGGTAGGCGTTAACTGCTGCAAGATGACCTTGTCGTAAATCGTATTGTAAGCATCCGGTTTGATACTGGCACGCATGGCGTTCGCGGGAGGCAGTAGAGGCGGCGCGATGGGGATCTCGGTATCGTCGTCCTCCCACTCGTCTTCGTCGTCGTTTTCAATGGCAGTCGAGCTGCCATCCCCGCTCGATAGCGAAGCTCGCTTCTCGGGATCAGCAGAGGGACGGGGAACTTGTCGGGCGCCCGTCCATGCATCGCGCCGCTCGACAAAGCAGCGCAGGCCATCACTCCAGGCCATTTCTTCCCTAAGGCGTCTTTTGCGGCGGCGTTTCCTGTCTAACTCGCCCCTCTTGATTGTTTCCCCCACCTCGTCTGGGTTCTCGAAACGAAAAGGACTGTTGACCATCTTCGAATCCTGCTTCTCGAGTTTATTCTTCGACGCGGATATGACAGAGGCTGCTTCGACGTCACTGGCATCGCTGATCCATTCGTCTCTCTCCTTCCACCGCAAATCATTCTCCTCGTGTGGGGAGGTATGCTGGGACGTGGAATCAGTCTCTGGCCGTGGCCACTCCCATTTCCAATCATCCTTCACGTTTTCCGCCAGATACCTTTTCACGGCGTCTTTTTGCTTGGCACGATCTCGACTCGTCAGATCCGCCTCATAATTTGTGATGGCACTGGTGTTCGCCATGCTCCGTCGCCGATGGGCTGAAGTACCTGGGACGGGGCCAAAAACCATGTCCTTTAATCCTCCCATGCAATGTGTCGCTAGGTAGACTTGTGTTCTTGTGTGCTGTGTTGGGAGTTGATTTGTGGTGGTGGGACAGTGAGTGACCTGGAGGGGTGGCAAATGAATGTGTACGGAGTACTCGAGTAAGTGTGTGAGTATATTATATGGTTGTGCGAGAATGCGTGAGTGCGTCTGTGGGGGGTCTCGCGGTGGCAACAGGGCCTGGGGCAGACGAAGTATTTATAACTGTGGTCTGGCGGTGGTGGCGGCGGTGATGTGGATGTGGATGTGGTTATTGATCTGGACTGTGGATGTGACTCCAGTCGCGGTCGCAGTCGCAGTGCAGCGCAGTACGCAATACCTGTCGGTGGAGTGGAGTGGAGGGGTTGTGGTTGTGGTTATGGTTCTAGGTTAGGGCACATGTCACGAGGCCCATTGTGCCCATGGTACGATTGAAGGCAGCGGCTGGGTTTAGGGTTTCGTGGTCCGACGATGGCAAACCCTTCCTTCTAGCGGGAACAGCTTCTGCTTGTTTGCGGTGTTCTTGAAGCTGCAGAGAAATCGGTACGGTAAACAGAGAGCTATGGAGATTGTGGCTGTTCTTGTATGGATTGTGTCTCGAAGCTGAAGACGGCGATGGTGAGACAGCCCGAAATGAAAACTACGAAATACATACTCGAGTACTCGAGCACCTCCCTTTGTTCATTCCCCACGACACCAGCAAGCATGTGAGTACGATACGATCTCCGAAGCCATTCTCGCTCGCTGGCATTACAGCATTGGCGTCGAATCACCGCCTCAGCCCCGTCTCTAGCTTCATCGCCTCCGCGGTTCTCGACGTCGATCGCGCGGTCTGAGGGTGAGTGGACGAGTCTGGGTGATGAAAGGATGCGGGGTTCCAGGTTTCTGGCTTCTGGCTTCTGGCTTTTGGGATTGATAATTGGAGCTGTGCAAGACTGTCAGACTGCAAGTGTTGCGTTGCGCCTGGAGCCGACCTGGAGCTCTCCCTGGAGCTTGCTTGCAGTTGCATTGGAGCTCAAGCCGCAAGCCTCAAGGATCGCAGTTACAGCGCATCGAGAGCCTGTCGCCCGTCGCCGTTTGCAGGCCGGCGCCGTGCGTCTAAAGAGCGGTCTCGTGGGCTTGGTTGGCGCACGCTGGCTCACTGGTTCACGGCTGCACGGCTGCTACGTACTCGTACCTAGTATTGGCAGATGGATGCGCGGGGTTATTGCTCCGCATGCCTATCAAGCTGTCTCTGTCTCTGCCTCTGCCGGCTGGCTGCAAGGAGAAAAGAACCCAGCATCGCATCGAGTCATCGGCGGAGGCTCGATTCCGGAGTGGGTGCAATTCAATGGGCTAGAGCTTGGAAAAGGAGGCGGAGTCCATAGTGGAGGGCGAAACAAAGTCTTGGACTCTTGGACTCTTGGACGACTCTTGGATTTGCCACTTGGCCCCGAGACAAGCATATGAATAATCAGAGTTGGTGGCTTGATTCCACCGCCGAGGATCTTGACACCATTACTCTATTCTTACTCCGTACTTGGTTGAGCAATAACGGGGCTTGCGGTTGTCAATTGCATGATGATCGTCATTAATATATTGGCTTACCTATTGGCCTAGGAGCCCAGGCGGAGAGTGCCTAAACTTTAAGCGATGCAGTTAGTTCTCTATGGTACTGACTATATGTATGTTTTGTGGCTCTATTGTGTGTTTTGTGGCTCCATACGCTATACCTAGGTATCTGCCCATTAATACATTTGTACATGTCGCTGTTTGTCAATCGGCCCAGATAAGGACTGTTCAAGTCTTATAATGCTTCCGTCATCATCCAAAACATCCCCCAGTCGTCCAGGCCGGCACACAATATACCTACCTACCTAGATATCTACTCGTACGGTATTGTAAAGCAATATTATCTATTATGAGCGTAGACACTTCCATCACCGCACCCCACCACCACCAACTGCTACACCTCGAGGAAAACTCCTTGCGCTGAGCAACACCCCTTTCACCCCCCTAATCCCAGCCTTAACCTTAGCAATCTCATCATTTTCCTTGTCCTTCCCATCCCCGGATCCATTATATCCGCCAAACGAACCACTCAAGCCATAGCCATAACTAGGGGGTGTGTACGCAATACCATCCAAGTATTCTCTCAGAACACCAATCGTAGTTTCTAGCTCGCTAGTATCCTGCCCTTCGCTCGTGCTGTCTGACACCAGCCCGTTGATATGCGTCGAGAGTGTGGAAAGTCGGGAGACGTGCTTGTTAATCTCTGTCACCGAATCGGGAACTGGCGATCCTGGCCGAGACGGATTCTGGGAGTGTGAAGGTGACGTCTGAACGCCTATATCGCGGTGGAAAAGCTCCGTGGGGTCCTCGTCCTCGCTCTCGTCGCCTCCTATAATATCATCTCCCACCTGAATACTTTGCTGTTTCGGCGTGTAGATGGGAATTGTGGAGACCAGGCTCTCGAGTTTGGCGATTAGCTTTTCGAGGTTGGAGGTTGCCGTCGAGTTTAGGGAGAGTCGGGATTTAGTTAGGGACTCGATCATAGGAGTTACGAGGTAGGTATTAGTGCCGTAGAGGATCGTAGAAAGTGCGCCAAAGGCGTAGAGGGTTGCTAAAAGGCGCGGTTTTGTGACTAAGGGCTTGCGTTCTTGAGGGGTGACGAGGAATTCGGGGTAGGTTATTATGGGAGGGCCTTGGGGCGCTGAAGGCGCCTGCGTATATGGCTGTCTGGCTTGTATTGGAGAGGAAACTTGGGGAGTTGGGGGCTTGACGGAAGCAGGCGATTGTGTCTGTGAGCGAGCGGATTAGTTGAGTGCTCTTCATCGCAATCGCAACAGGAAGAACGTACTTGGGGAGCTTGGGAGGGTGCGGGATTGCTGGCTTCGGTGTTCCGAGTGACGCCCAACAGCTCCGTTATCTCTTCACTTCGCACACCTTTACTCTCTAGGAATGCAATCTTTTTATCTGTCGAGGCATCCTTCGCTTCGTCCTCTTCCAGGAACTTCTTTGCCTGCTCCAGGACCTCGTCCCGACTTGTTGATTCCGGAGTGGGAGCCGGCTCTGTAGATTCCTCCATCGACTCTTTTTTTTCTTGCGACTTGAGTTGCCACAATGGCACTCCTGGCTTCTTGCCTTCTGGATCTGAATCGCTCATGGTGTGTATTCTTGTCTGCTGGTTCTTGTTCAGGAGAAAGTGGTTGTTCGGGTGATTGTTGGTCGCGACTCAATATGCCTCGGCCCAGCAACCTTGTTTACATAAGCTAGAACACGCCTTCCCATTGGATGAATAGCACCCCGGCCCAGTCGAACCAACTTTCACTTCGAACCGCAAACACCTGCTTTCCAATATACAATTCAATATCTGGTCACGTTTTTGATATCGCTTACTACTTATCCCTTACTTTCCTGAGACGCATTATCCGTTCGATAAAGTATACTTTATACAACTAGATCTACTACTTCTACGCTGCTTCGTATCACGAGCTGTTGGGAACACTGGCAGCGACCCACATGCTTATAAGCGTCGAGCAACACAAACGAACACGCCAATCCGCCATCAACTGCAGAAGAGATCATGTCAGGGAAAGCCGATAGAGCCAGTAAGAGGGTGAGGCGACTCAGTACGGACTCGGAGGGCGATGAGGAGGCGGAGGGGTACGACTGGGCCGGACTATCGAAAGCTGAAAAAGCCAAATCTAGCGCTACTCCGGCGGTAGTGAAGAGGAACAAGTAAGTTAAAACGCAATCTCATTACAGTATCCGATCAAATCAATTATTTTTAAGCTTGAGCGGTGCGATGTTGAGTTATAAATGAGCGCGGTGGCGGTGTATCCTCCGTAAAGCTCTTTCAAGACTCCAGCACTTCTGCATCCTTGCGAAATGAACAAGCACTTCTGCATCGCGTGTGTTGGTTGGGTAGAATCGACGGAAGAAGACGGACGCGTGTGTAAGAGTCAAGCGCCGCGAACATCACCATCACCTTCACTCATGCGCTTTGCCGTCGCGCCTGCCCTACTCTTTTCCACATTACCATCCTGCGTTGCGAACTTGAATTCATCAAACTTCTCTTATTGTGACAGCGACAGTGTCATATCCTTGTGGTCATTGCGAGCAAACTCAATCATCTACATTCATTTGGTTTCATTTTCTTTACTGTACCCCTCAATTCGTCTTTCAACCCCACTTGCCAATCCGGTTGCCTGCCATGCCAGCTCGTCGCAGTCAGCGTTCTGCTGCCGTAAAGGCGAAAGAAGCAATTACTGATGATGCTTACGACACCCTGCTGTCGTCACCGCGATCAGGCCGCATGGCAGCAGAGAATGTCTCCAGTGCGACGGTCTCACGTGGTGCTTTCGGGTCGACCAGCGGCTCACAATCATTAAGTTTAACAGTTAAAACATCGTCAAGCAAGCTTCGACAAGTCACGGGCTCCAGCCCGTTGGCTCAATCCGCAACGGCAAGCAGTATGAAGGGTTTTGGCGGCGGTGAGATAATAGAGGGGAAACGGCCCAGGAATGTCAGGAAAAGCTATGTTCTGGAGTCTGATAGCGACGAGGATGAGGATGATGAAATGGAAGATGTTGGTGATGATGATGTAGAAGGTGACGAGGACGAGGAAGAGGACGAAGATGATGAGGATATGGACGCTGAGGATGATGGTTTGGGGGAAGAGGACGCGGATGGTGATATCGATATGGATGCTCCACCGCCTCCAGTCATTAAAATCTCAAGGGCTCAGTCTGGAAAGCAGACCATTACTGCCAAGCCAGCTCCCAAAGCCGATATCAAGACGGTCGAGCAGAAAGAGGTTGATCTTGGCAGTGACGATGAGGAATTGAGCGAGTTGGATAGCGACCTTGGCGAGGAGGTTGAAGAGGAAGAAACGATGCAGACTGGCAACGAGGATGATGCCGAGGGCGAAGATGAAGAGATTGAGGAGATTGAAGTCGAAGATGAAGTAGAAGAGGAAGATGAGGAGCTGGATAGCGATGACGATACTCCAGGTGGTGGTAGTCGAGCTTCGACGCCTGACATCAACAAATTGACCAAAAGACAGAGGGCGAGGCTCGAAGAAGGTGGCAGTGGTCATTTGCTAGCCTTACCTGACGGTAAGCCATTCTACAATATTCATCTAGCTAGGTTTCAATCCTAACACACCCCTACAGAAGTCCAGACGAAGAAGCACCTCACAGCAGAAGAGCATGCCATGCGACGTGCTGAGATGGCCCGGAGAAGGAAGAACCTCAGCGAGAAACGAAATGAGGAGGAAAAGGTAAGCCATGTCTAGTTACATATATCATATTTTTCGTAGCTAACAAACTACACAGATGGAAACAATCAATAAGCTGCTTAAAAAACAAGCCCCCAAAACCAATGCCCGTCGCAGGGACTTTAACGGCGTAGGGGGTGACGGCACGCCGGACTCGGACGGCCAGAAACCAAATCCACTTTTCGTGAGATGGGTCAGCAATAAGGATGGAAATTTCATCGGCGTCCCGGAAGAATGGTTGGAGGCGCCAGTAGGCAGTCTGTTCCAGAATAGCACCAAGGCGGAGGGTAGAATGGGTTCGAAATTGATCGAGAAAGTATCCTAAAAGGCGGTAAATTCTACTTGGTAGTTGCTGAGATTCCTTGGGACCCCAGTACGGACATATCGTGGAGTTCAAAATGATTCCAAGGATGGATAGGTAACATTAGAGAGTGTTTAATTTTTCGGGTTATTTCTCATGCCAGTGTCATTGGCCGAGGAGGTTGTGAAATTGTATGTTTTGCTATCTTGTGGTTTAGCAAAATTTGCCTCGTCCTAGAGTAGACCATTTCACTAGCTATTTCTGCCTATATCCATTCACAACCATAAGCTAATATCTCAGACTCCCTTCATGTTTCTATAATCAAACATTATGTTATTTTTTACGAGCAGCACATACATGTTCACAATAAGTCGAGGTGAGAATTAGGAAATGATCAATTGATGACTGACTAGTACAGCTCGGTGTCCCATCCTGCTACTCCAGGACTGTGAACCCAACCGAGAGGGTGACAAAATATGCCAGGCTACTCGAGTAATGATATTCTCAATTAACATCCGGAAAGCAAAACACGGCTCTCGATCCAAAGAAAGTCCAAAGCAAAATACCACCGCGTTAATACTTTAGCTTGCTACAAAACTTGGTCTCTTTCCAATTGTACTCCACAGAGAGGTAGTCTCTTACGGATCGGAAATCCATAGTAGTTAGGTTAACACAAATGCTATCCATATCATCAGTAAGGGGATTAATTCTCATTTCGTCCTCTCCTTCGGGCATATCCCACACAATGGAAACGGTTAAAGCCCAATCTCCGCATCCGCAGGTGCAGGGCCTGTGTTTTCTGTCCAGACAATAGCCTATTTTCTTCTCTAGCTCATCCCGCTCCAGACCAACATCAAACGTGACTCCTTCATACCATTGTTTCCCGTTATCCCTATTCTCAAACCTAATCAGCCTAGGGCCGTACGGCATGTTAGGAGATGCAAGAAGATAAAGGTTTAGCTTAGTGAGCTTCTAACGGTGTTGAAACTTTTGACTGTAGATGAATTGGAGAGTATGATACTATTATGTAGATGTTTTGTGTGTGATAAGACTTATTTCACAGAAGGTTTGCAGTTCTTATATATCCCTTAAAAAACAAGAGATCAAACATTATAGTAGCCACACGTGTAGGACAATAAATATTCCAAGTATCAGTTCTTATCTTGCTTATTATTTATTGTTTGTTGTGAAAGAAGATATGTAGGGACGCCCAGCTTAGTATAAACAATAAGGGTTATCCTATAGAAAACAATCAATAATTTCCACAACAGGCTTTTTCTTTGGCTGAGTTATTAGTCTCAGGACGTGAGTATCAGCCGCTTTGTTAACCTGAGCTAAATGGGAACATCCCTAAGCAAGACCTAGGCTAGCCTGAACAAAGGATGAGCATGCCTAAGAGGGGCCCGAGCTAACCCGAACCAAAGCCTAAGCATCCTAAGCTCGCCTTGGGTTATCCTACGTACTATAATATAGAACTATTGTCGCGAAAGAGTTTTATTATCGAGCTGGGCTCTCTGGAATAAATATACCTTAAGAGTGTCACGTGGTCCCCCCAAGAACGCTGCCTTATAGTAGAGATAGTCAACCGATTGGTTGATTAAGATATACGACTAGTACTAATACTAATCTAGTAAACTGTCGATCCTCTCTTGAATAATATGTTACATGAAGACATCGAGAAGGGCCTTTCTAAACATATCGCAGAAAGAAACTTACCTTGAAGAATAAGGGGGATGGAAGAATAATAAACGGTAAGCAAGACCACCTATAGACGTGGAAGGTCACCACAAAGGCAAGGTCCTTAGCTCTACGAGTTACCGTTCCGTAGTAGAGATAATTATATGAAAGTAGATATAATAGATGGAAAGACAGAAAGTACATGTACTCCTGCTTAAATATATTAATAGGGAAGAGTTGCTCAAAGAGCTTATACTTTTGTAATTAGATTGATAATCCTTATCTATAACTTAGGTTACCCCTTGATGATATCCACTTATAGTTACCACTTTGGCTTATCCGTTGACTCGTAATCCTGACAGTGCCTTCATAACGTAGGATCCCGTGACCACTTCTGAATGTGCTCACAACACAACATTAACTTGAAAGACTAGACCGTATCCCAACCCCAAACTCCCCTCAACCTTTCCCTAGCTTTCAAACAAGGCCATGCAACATGCGCTTCGGCTTCCGCGACGATCTCAATAAACGCTTCCTGTTCCCTACGATCTGTGAATCGCTCACCACCTACATAACACATCCCTCTTTGTCAGCATAACATACCCGGAAGTAACCACAAGCTCAAAAGGGAAATAAAATGACGGGGGAGTGGTGGACGGCGTACACATCGCAATCGTAACACCAGCAGAAAGCATAGTAGGGAAGGACTGCCGATTGGATATGGCGATGCCACAGATGATTCGGACTTGGGTTTTGATCTGGGTCTAGTTTTCGTTAGTACGAATTCCGACATATGCCTGTGAGAAGCAAGACTCACGTCATTCTCCTTCTGTTTGATGATCCGATCGGCCCCTAGAGACGAGATTTGGGGATCGTGAGCCAGCAAGAGGATTTTGCAGATTGCTAGATACTGGCCACCAGCTACTAGAATATATCGTCTCAGCTAATTTCAGAACAGGATGAAGGGGCGAATTTACGGTGGCAATCATTCGCAAGCCACAAAATAGGGAAAAGCTGCCCTTTAACAGGGTCTGCACTTTCTTCGTATATCGGTTTAAAGCTGGGAGGTATGGCTCCTTCCCAGGCTGTAAGGTAGCTCCAAAGTTCTCTCCACTGCTTCAAATTCCTATTCCCATCACCGTTACAATACGTCAACACATCAGCCGTATGGGCCACCATGCGATTAGTCCACGTCCAATCATCAGTAGGATCCATACTGCGATCGATATTGCAATATTCAACCAATGGTGGCGGAGGACGATTCGTCATGAACGCGATGTGGATCTCCTGTCGTAGCTCAATTATCAGCGTTGCGGTTCGCAGGCTCGAGGTTTGGATAGATGATTTATGGGTGCGAGCGCGTTCACGGGTGTTGACTAGCATGTGGGAACCTAAGACGTGTGTTGCTATGTCCGACCCGTCTAATCTTTCTTTCCTACAATCAGTTCGAGTAAGGGATGGGGGAGAGAAGGCTCATACCCGTCATTTCTTCGAAGAAGCGTAGTATGACTGTTGCGGCGAACAAGTTTTCATCTACCATTGCTTCAGGGGCTGTGAGTGCTGGAATTAGTGTTCGCAAGCATTCGCGTTGATACCTGTCAGGTATAGAGCAGTCAAAGTCCCGGGTTACACTGAGGTATTTGGCTGATACTGCTAGGATAGCATTATGTAGTGTTGGGGATGTGGCTGCTGCTTGGACTACTACGGTCGAGAAGTGCTTGTTTTTGTCGCAGTAGTCGAACTAAATTATGTGGTTAGTGATAAAGTGAAAGTTTACAGGTAGTGTCACAAACTAGTAAGGTGGTAATGGACTACACGTACCCACATTGATAACTCATTCACGAAGTAAAGCATCAAGAATGCTTCGTCTTTAGAAGAAAGTGGCCACAGAGTACAACCATACTCAAGAGGATGTTGCTCGGGTGCAGAAGCAATGCCGGAAAATGGAGGTGAGACTTGCAAAGTAGGATATACTTCTTCGGTTTGAACATGGTCAACTCTACTAGGATGCCACTGTGTGTTTATCCTGCTCTCAAACGGCCCAGAAGCAGCCCGATCCTCGACCTGGTCATTCGGAGAGGACACGATTGCAGCAACCACACTGGCCACAGATCCTGACTCAAAGACATCGGGCTCGAAGTCTTTACCCTCGTCAGAGATATATTCCGGATCCTCAACGATAAATTGTACTTTGAGGAATGTTAGCAACGGCCTCTCCTATTCCAAGGGGCCATTCTAGGGGGTTCAAACGAAACACTTACATTCATTTACTGGGTCTGCCCACGTTTGATCTTCAGCAAACCGAAGTAAGCTCCTCTTCCTACTTACGGATGTAACTGCAGGATTATCATCATGGCGGAATTTGTACCTTGACGACTCAGTACAAAGACGTCCCGCTTCGTGGCATGACCCGCATGGTTTGACGAGGTTGCCTGGAGAGACTTGTCAGTTATTCCGTAGGTGAATTCGAGTGGAATCTATATACATTTAAGATGTCGTGATTGACATTCGTCGCTGAGACACTTAGCTCGAGCCAAAATTCACATGGGCTTCCATACCAGGCACGTCTATATGTTGATGTCATCAAGCATTGCTGAAATCAAAAATAATATTGATGGAGTAAATCTTGTTGTTAATTGCTTATAGTCGAGGGAAGTATTGCTACTTCTGATACGTTTCAGGCAGTAGTTTTAAAGAGGGAAACTTCCCGATTATTATTATGCCCAAGGAATTTATTGCCTCTTAGGTAAGTGGGGTCAACCAAGCATCACGTGCGCTTAGTAACCCCGCACAGCTCCGCTTAAAGGGGTTTAAGAGTCCACTCCAACGGAAATGGCCAAACATTCCGAGGTGAAGTTAGAGCGGAATCTTTTACTTCTTTCCGCGCACTACAGCTCGGTGATCATGAGACTACATAGGTAGGTACATGGCTGACGGGATGTCCTTCCCCAATGATTGAGTTCCTAAGAGACGCCGTTGAAATATGGCAATGGAAATTTATAGATAACATATAAAGGTGCAGTCTTTTCAGTCTCGATCCTTCCTACCCCGAAGTCTTTGCTTTCTCCATTCCTGCTCAAAGAGCCTCCTCCTTTTACGTCATCTAAACAAAATCCTATTTCATATATGGCTCCATCAGCAATGCCTGCGACATGTGTTTCCACAGTCGCTCCTCCGTATGGGAAATCGAAATCTGACATAGACAGTTCTGATAGTTTCAGACTATATTCATCGGGTGGTACTATCGAACCCGAAGCAATTGGGAGTCTTCGTCCGACATATCTAGATACGCCTCTCGAAGAGATTCGAAAGCGGTACGATGAAGACGGCTATGTCTGGCTGAAAGGTCTTCTTCCTGCCGATGATGTCTGGGAGGCCCGTAAAAACTACTTTGAGTATCTTGGTCCCACTGGATTGATCAAAGAGGGTTCAGATGCTAAGGAGGGTATTTATTGTGGAGGAGACTGGCATATTGTAAGACGACTCTCATCATTCCCTTTCAAATTCAAAGAAACGGGAAGAAACTGATACTGTCGCCAGTGGATGGCACCTGGGAAGCTACGTGAAATGCTCAATCTTGCTGATCAAAATCTCGAGTATGAGAGAAGAGTTGTCGATGCTCATTCTGCCTCCTGGTACTCTGCCTTTGCCAATCATCCAGTCTTAAAAGAATACGTGAAGAAGTTCACTGGCTGGAAAGATACAACCCTCCTAGAGCGTTCTATATTCAGACCCAACATTCCCGGAGGAGAAACCACCCAGGTTCATTACGACCAAATTTTCCTCCGCGCTGGTCCAGCTACCGCCCTCACGGCCTGGGTTCCTCTCGGTGACTGCGAAATTAACGGAGGCGGCTTGCTGTATCTCGAGAATTCCGTCTCACTCGGCCAAGAACTCGAAAGAGGCTTTTCTGATGCAGCAAAAGACTTCACCGAGGAAGAACGCCTTTCGGCTTTCAACAGAAACATGATGGATGGAGGCTTCCTAGAAAAGGATTCGGGGAAGTTCTCTTCGGTGTGGGGCAGGAAATGGCTGGCTGCAAATTATGAAGCTGGTGATGTGGTTTTGCACAATCCATATAATATCCACTGCAGTGCAATTAACGAGACGAATATAATTCGGCTCGCCACAGATTTGAGATTCGTCGAATCGGGAAAGCCTTTTGATCAGCGGTGGATGAAGACTTGGAGTGTGAGTTGCCACACCTAGTCGAACTAATAATGGAGACTGACTTGACTGTAGCCTGATGATGGACTCTAAAGGGTGAACGGAGCAAGTGAAGTCCTAGTTGTTGCAGCTAGGTAACCTCCCAACTAGAGCCTACTCTAGAATGGAAACTAGAGAGATCAAAGCTATTATTCTATAAGTTGTAGAGGAGGTGGAATGCTATAGTATTATAATATTGGCCCATAAACAGATCCACACATACCTATCTAAGACACTTCCCCTTCATCTCTTGAAAGTATGCACGATATTTCTAGACCAACCTTTAGCTCAACTCGCGATCCAAAGTCTAGCTCCAAAGCGTACTATATAATATTACGTTTGGCTTGCTAATACTATGGGGGAAGGATGGGCAAGGGCACGTCCCGTGTCATAGCTCAAAGGACCCACGCCCTTATAATTAGATTAATCATCCTGATCGACCACTTAGGTTACCACTTACTTAACTTATTCGTTGCTCGTAATCCTAACAGATCATTTTCCTTAGACAGCCCTTTGAGACTTTGACAATAAGTGTTACCTTGTAACAAACACACTTGCATTTAGAGATAGTAGGATTTTTCTTTATTCCATTTTCCCCTTCTATTCATTTTACTCCTTTCGTTATTTGTGTAGCTCTTGTTATATGTTCTGTCATTGTTTCCACCACTCTATATATACTCTTATATCGTTCGAATCCTACTGAATTATCTCGCTGCATCACGACCAAGTTCGGATTTACATCGGATTCATATGATCGGCGATCACCCATCTTTAAAAATCCACAAAATATCTACTCCCTCAAGTTAATTCTTCGTCATGGAGCTAGACAATGGAGCTTCTCTTTTCCGCGTCTACTATTATGATAACATTACTGGGAACAAATGGCTGCACCATATCAAAGTTTCCGCTGAGAGCACTGTGGAAACGGTCAAGTTACAGATCAAGGATGCTATTCTTAGCAGACGGCCAGCAGGCTATGAGAATTTTGAAATAGCCCTGACCAAGATATACGCTATTGAGGTCCGTCAATGGGACCGTAGCAAGATGGCTGAGTGGGAGTGGATAGGTGAGCCCGAGGTACAGCTTGCTACCCTTCGGAGAATGAAACATCCTGATTTTTTTAGTGTTGAATACTCATACAACCAAGAGTAGTTATATGTCAAGAATGACAGGAATTGGTGAGGGAAGAGTGGGTGGGGGTACCTTGGGTGGTCGATATGGGAAGTCTATTGGCAGAACTTCTGGGTCCTATATGGGAATGGATGCCTAACTATTGTCATCGATGCTAATACTATAATCAGCTTCCTAGAGTATGTTCGGCGCGGTGCAAGGTCTTAGGCCTCCTTCCAGGAGCCTCCTGCCAGACCCCCTGCTTGCTTTTGCCCTGATCAAGGAGCCTCCTACTAGGAGCCCTTGTTCGGTGTTTGTTTTCCTAGATCATTGTTCTTATTCAGGCCTAGCACCGTCTTTCAATGGTAGATATTTACATCCTTCAATAGGTTATGACCCCTCACACGCTTCCAAAGCACCTTATACAGTTATACTCAAAGTCTAGACTATTTCACTTTACCTAAATTGGTTCGCAAGGGTCCTGGTCCTCTAGATCGGGGACTACGATCGAAGGAACTGACCTGTATTCTCAGATCTTGGAGGGGAAGCCTCCTAGATATCTACAGTTGAAAGATAGCGCTAGGTTCGAATAGGAACAAAGATCCAGGAAAGCCACAAGCAAGAAACAAGGGATTTTCATACTTGGATATAATCAGTCTTCCGTTGCCCCCTTTCTCATACCGATACTACACTACAACGTTTCCGACGTTCAATACCTTTGATTTTACAATACGCATAAATTACAACTAAATTCTATCGTTTGCCTATTTGATCTTTCACCTCTCTTGTATATGTGTGCATTATTAACCACCTCTAACCATGTAGAGATTAGTTTATGTACTAATCAACATGCTATGTTCAGATCACTCTGACGTATTGCCTCCTAATCACAACCTCACAATACTAAAAGCTAAAAATGGGTAATATATTAAGTAAAACGAATAGAACAAAGCTCAAACATTCTCTTAAAGTTGTTAGACGAAGTAAAACCAACACATGAAACCAAACAGAATGTCAAAATAGCTTTAAAACACGAGACGATAAGATGTGATACTAATATCTATTTTGTTCCTTAGTAATCGTCATAGTATACGAGAGTATCCAAAACCCGTCCAGACATGGCATCATCCAGCTCCAAAGTCTTGCGATTCGCGCCAATCTCAAGAAATCTCCACTTCCAAAACCCCCACCTTTGAATACTCAATGGCAGCGTGTCTAAACAAAGTGGACCAGTTTCCAGGGACTAATCCAAACTTTCCTTAAGCTCTTCATTTGAACACATGTCTAGAATTATCATATTGCTATATCGTAAAATCCACTCACTCACGACACAAAGCCTACAGTTCATTCGTTAGAGCTACATGACCGTCACTGGATATGCTCGACTTACCTTACAACCGCTCTTGACCTCGCTATCTCCTGCACGAAGTGTTTTCACAGCTCCAACTCTTACGCCCCGCCACGGATAATCTGGCGGTAGTAGATACACTAGTTCTACCAATACTGCCTAGAGGACGTCGAGGATGGCCGAAAGATCTGCTAGGGAGTTGCTTCGTGGCGGAGCGGCTGGATATCGTCGACTATTTTCTGAGCGCTTAGTTCTAGATCAAGCGGGCTTTGAAGCAAGGTTTTTATCGAGTTGAAAAGTCTCCGTTCAGTCTCCGAAAGCTCGAGAGTCGGCCGGAAATGGATTTTGATAATAGAACTTAACAATGAAAGATTGTGAAAATTACAGTACTTCTACTTCTCTTCCTTTCAACACATAAGCCATTGTCCTACTCACAACGACGCAACTTCACAGCTGATAACTTGATTTGCCTTGTACGTTTAGTTTAGTTCGTGGTGTTGATCTCATCAAGTGATATCAATGGGTTTAACAAGCTTAATAAAAATGCATCATTTTGGGAGATTTCTATTTATGAAAAAGGAGATGGTAGATGCTATTTGGAGAGGCCACGGCAGATAACTGTCTGCTGGTTAGCCGTGGCTTTAATGATAACAACCCTCATATTTTGCTGCTGGAGGTATATGGGCGACGACGAATATTCAGATTTTACCTTCATATAGAATTGGCAAATATCAACTGACGACCTGCAGTTCCTCTTGGTATTCCTACGCCTCTTACGCCGTCTGATGGACGAGGCCCCAGGCAGTACAATGTAACTATCAGTGCTGACTATAGTTTTCTCCTCCGTCATCAACTTGGCAACAATTATTCCCTGAAACGACTTCGAACAGGGGCTGTATGCCAAAGTTATGCACTGCGCATCTCGCCACAATGTCGGGCCGGTCTGCTGGTGCCAATAACTTCGTCGAGTTCGTGTGCGCAAGGTGTGCCCAGAATAGTCATTGTTGGGCACGTTGTCCTGCGTCGACAATGGGCAGGATTTGCATGAGTACATGACGGCCGATACTCTGTATGATATCTTGTATCGCCACCTTGTTTTGTTTCCGTTTTCCCCTTGTTGGACGGCTGTTGTGGGCCGCGAACTGGTGCAAGAGTCGTCGTAGGCTCTGTGGACTTGGCATTTCATCATTCCCCTTCCCGAATCATTCACCATCGAACTTGGCGCCATTCAGTATTGAAATCTCTGAATTTACGGTACTGAAAGTTGGTGACCTCGGGACGATACATCGTGTAGCGCACTAGAAATGTCGGAAACCGATTCCGCGGCTTTGTCATTTCCAACTCCAAAATAACCCAATCCAGTATCCATCAGGGTCCCTCCTCTCAACATCGCCTCAATCACCACTTTCCACAGTCTCGTGCGACAGTGACAGAGCATCGTCAATCAACAAGGCCGGAAGGAGGAGGGAGACCGAAACCACCAGCGCAGCCGGAAGAGTTCGAGCTTATCGACTACGCAGGCGCAAAAACCCGTTGCAAAAGTGACGCAGAACAGATCAAACGGCAAGCCAAGCGGGTGGAAAAACTCCGCCGGCTTAACCAAGCAGACGAGATGAAATTCTCACATAGCATACAGTTCAATGCCGTTCCGGACTGGAGCTCTTATTACATTGCATACAGCAATCTCAAGAAGCTGTGGGTTTCCCCTCCTCTTGATCCCTTACTTACTGCCCCTGCCCCAAATTGGATGATACCCCGCTGATCTCTTGAAGAATATACCAGCTCGAAAAGACGATATACCGCCCGCAGGCAGAGGAAGATGTCGAAAGCTCCCCCTTGATCACTGGCGAGGATCCTGACCTGGTCTTTCAGCGCGCACTCGATATCGAATTGGAGAAGATATCCTCGTTCTACCATAAGAGAGAGGCTGAGATAAATATCGAAGTAGCAGAATTCCTGAGGGATGAGGCGGCATACCGAGAAGAAAGTCAGGATCAGTGGGATGGGCCGGATCATTCCAAGGCAATCGCAAGTGGCCGTGGCGACAGGCAACGCCAGGGCAGCATGTTTCGAAGTTCAGCTTTGAGACCCAGGAGAGCGAGTACAATCAGTCAATCAATAGACGAAGGTGCTGAGGACAGCGATGATGATGATGACGACGACGACGACGGAGAGCATACTGCTTTGCAAAAATCGATGTCTACAGGGCAGCGACGTAAGAGCTCACTCTATGATAGAAGCTCTGGCCGGCCGTTTACCGGTGACGACATGCGATTATCTGGAGAATTCAACAGATCAGGGCGGCGGAACAGTCAAAGCTTTGACGATTACGCAGAACAGGCTTTTTCGACCTTATACTCCTCTGCCATCACTTTAAAGAAACGAGCGATTAGCCTGTATGTGCAGCTCTGCGAATTGAAATCGTTCATCCAACTGAATAGGACGGGATTCACAAAGGTTCTCAAGAAATACGACAAGATATTGGACCGTCATCTCAAAACTAAATACATTGACAAATTTGTGATACCCGCCTATCCGTTTCAGCCGGATACTATCAAGCATGTCGAGGAGAACATCCAACGAATGGAGCAGGCCTATGCTGAGATCGTTACCCAAGGGGACATTTCTCTTGCAAAGCAAGAATTGAGACTGCACCTACGTGAGCATGTCGTCTGGGAAAGGAATACAGTATGGCGAGAGATGATCGGAATCGAGCGCAAAGCCCAGGCTGCGAATATGGGAATTAGAAGGACGTTGCTCGGCCGAGACGAGGACCCCTCCAATGCCCGTTTACAGGGCGATGACCTGGAGGTTTCAGCTGTGAAAGAATTGTCAACCCCTGTGGGACGGATCAGGGTTCCAACCTGGCTTTACAGCTCCACGATGCTCACCCTCATCGGGATAATTGCTATCTTTTTCATCCTACTGTATATTCCGATCATGAAGAAGGTCGAACAACAGAACTGCTTAGCAATGTTGGTTTTCGTTAGTTTGTTGTGGGCGACGGAGGTATGGTCTTCTTCTCTTTCAAAGATTCGAGTCTAACAACATACATAGGTTATTCCCCTCTTTGTCACATCTCTACTTATACCGTTCTTATGTGTGGTCTTGAGATTGGTACGTTCCGATGACATGCCTCACCATCGACTAGATGCCGCAGCTGCGACAAAATACATCTTTGCGGCTATGTGGACGCCAGTCATCATGTTGCTTTTAGGTGGCTTCACAATTGCTGCTGCGCTGTCCAAGCACCACATCGCTAAAAGGATAGCAACATTCGTCCTGAGTAAAGCGGGAACCAGACCCAGGACCGTGCTAGTTACGAATATGTTCGTTGCGGCGTTTGCTAGTATGTGGATCAGCAATGTTGCGGCACCAGTTCTGTGTTTCTCTATCATTCAGGTAAGATCGTCATTATATCACTGCATCTTCTTAGCTGACCTGCATAGCCAATGTTACGCAACCTCCCGTCTGATTCCAATATGTCTAAAGCTGTTATCCTCGGAATCGCTCTTGCCTCCAACATCGGAGGTATGCTTTCTCCAATCGCTTCGCCCCAAAATATTGTTGCTTTGCAAATCATGAGTCCGCAGCCCTCCTGGGGCGCCTGGTTCTTCGTCGTCATCCCTGTGGGGATCATCTCTATTCTGCTCATCTGGATCATTCTCCTCTTCACATTCAAACCTGGCCGAGGTACGACCATCGTTCCTATTCGGCCCGTAAAAGATAAATTTACTGGCGTGCAATGGTTTATCTCCCTGGTCACTTTTGGAACCATCATACTCTGGTGTGTAAGTCATCAATTAGAATGGTTATTCGGCGATATGGGCGTCATCGCCATCATTCCTCTTCTCCTCTTCTTCGGAACGGGCATCCTTACCAAAGAAGACTTCAACAACTTCCTGTGGACCATCATTATCCTCGCAGCTGGTGGTCTTTCCTTGGGTAAAGCCGTCAATTCATCAGGTCTTCTCCATGAAATTGCTTCAGCTATTACGGAGAGAGTTGATGGCTTCTCACTATATGGTGTACTTGTTGTATTCGCAACGTTAATCTTGGTGGTTGCGACATTTATCAGCCACACTGTCGCGGCACTTATTATCTTGCCGTTGGTCCATAGTGTTGGCCTGGGAATGGAAGAACCGCACCCAAATCTCCTGGTTATGGGAAGCGCGCTGATGTGCAGTGCTGCCATGGGCTTACCAACCTCTGGATTCCCCAACATGAGTAAGTTATTGTTCTTAGTAAGCTGTCCATGAAACCCTGTGCTGATCAAATCTAGCTGCTATTATGATGGAAGACTCCCAGACCGGCCAACGATACTTGCAAGTTAAGCACTTCATTAGCCGCGGTGTGCCGTCTAGTGTCGTTACGATGTTTGTGGTTGTTTCTGTTGGTTATGGGTTGATGCGGATCGTAGGGATGTGAGCCTGTATTATATTCTTCCTAGGCTAGAGTCGGCATGTGGGAGATTAAAGGTATTTATATAGGAGAAATTCGTAATTAGATATGTACACGTTCTACAAAATAAGAGTTATGTTGATGGTCTAACTTCTAAGGTGTTGGAATTGGATGCCTCTATACTCGAAGTAAGCCATGCTTCGCTTATCAATCCGCCAAGGCCATTTCCTGCAGCAAATATTCCGACCGCAACTTCAACTTCTATTCATGCAACTCCATCGTCCATGCTAACATTCATTCCTCCTGGATCTTCCCTCTGTCGATCGCCTAGTAATTACTCTTTTTCTGAATTATATTGCTCATATGATTCGCCCTTAGAGCTACTATATTCCGTTTTTATCGCGAGGCTGCGATCGGATCGCCCTACGAAGGAAACGCAACGGGGCTAGTGGCAGATTGACTGGGCCTAGCAACCGGATGCATCCGAACTACCGTGAAGCTCGGTACTTACGGATTCGCCGCCTCGTAGTTGAAAAAAAAAAACACTTCTCGGGTTGAAGCATGTGCGATGCTTTGTGATTCTCCGGGTTGCCCGGGGTCCAGAAAGTTGCTCTCGGCCATAATTCATAGTCTTATTGCTCCAGGGGATTGCATTGATTCACACTTTTCTCTATTCATAAGTGGTTGTTTTGGAACCATTTATTTACATCTGATTGATACGGGTACAGGGTCAAACCCGGTTACGATGAAAAGCGGGTCGCATCCACTATTCCTGACCTCATAATGCCGATTAAGTTGATGTGGCAGGCTAACTAACGCCACCTAAGATTTCCGACGTTGACCTCAGAGAGTATTTGAGGTCTAGAGCTGTGGCAATACTTTTCTTCACCCATACTACATACCTGACTTTGAATAACCCTTAGTTGCCCTTCGTTTCAGAAGCTTGCAGCCGGCATTGGAGCAAGTGCCTGGATGGCTCCGTTCATCTGCCACAATTTGGTAGCCAGCTAGTCTCGGTTGAGCAAAACTCCTTGATTTCCTGTCTGCCTTTCTATACTCTATACACCCATCCATAACCTCTCAAACCATCATATACTCTGAAAAATGGCGGATATTTCTTGGCCTATGCTCGGACGAGTGAACACTTCAACCAGGGATTACAGCGCTAATGCCGAAATTACCGCTGATGGTCGCGCAAACATATGCTATTCAAAATGTCGTGACTTTCCCACAAGAGGATCGAAGATAATAGCAAAGATCGCCGACCGCAGGCCGCCTTGGTCCAAGAATTTCGAGACCGACTTTAAATCTACTCTGGGCAGATATTCTGGAATTCCTAGCATTAACATCGCTATCTTTGTGGTCGGCTCGAGGGGCGATGTTCAACCCTTCATTCCTATCGCGCAGTTACTTTCCAAACCCCCGTATTCGCATCGGGTGAGAATATGCACGCATCCAGTGTTTAAGGAGCTTGTTGAGGAGAATGGATTGGAGTTTTTTTCGATTGGCGGAGATCCCGCTAGTTTGATGGCGTATATGGTAAAGAATCCGGGGTTAATGCCCGGGATAGAAAGTTTGAAGTCCGGCGACGTTTTCAAACGGAGATCAGAATTCTCAGAAATTCTGGAGGGCTGCTGGCGCGGTTGTATTGAGGCTGGAGACGGCATTGGAACCGAATCAGAAGCTGCTTCACATCAGCGAAATTCAGAAGAACCACCCCCTGCGTTCGTCGCAGAAGCAATCATTGCAAACCCTCCAAGCTATGCTCATATCCATTGCGCGGAAAAATTAGGCATTCCTCTACACATGATGTTCACGTAAGCTATATCTTCCTAGAACCCATTTGTCTAGCATCAAATAACGTTTTATCAGGATGCCATGGTCGCCCACCCAGGTGTTTCCGCATCCCCTCGCATCGCTAGATCGCCATGAGAGAGATCCGGGCTTTGCTAATTTTATTTCATACACGATGATGGAACTTTTGGCTTGGCAAGGGTATATAAATGTCTACTTCTCTAAAAAATATTTTGCTAACCAATATCAAGCCTTGGAGGTGTGATAAATACGTTTCGAATCAACACCCTACACTTAGATCCAGTAAGCCCCCTCTGGGGTCACATGCTCCTCTCACGCCTGAAGATTCCATTTACATATCTCTGGTGAGTACCATGATGACCCTATTTCTGTAATCGACGCTAAGCTACTGAGGTCGCCGACGTTAATAGCCAAGCCTCCCGATTGGCCATCCTACATCAATATAGCTGGGTTTTCTTTCTTAGAGCAAGCGTCAACTTATGAACCCCCAGAAGATCTTGTGGCATTTCTCAAGGCCGGGCCACCACCAGTATACATTGGCTTCGGATCTGTTGTTGTCGAGAAGCCAGATGAACTGACGAATATGATATTCGGTGCCGTCAAGCGAGCTGGCGTTCGAGCTATAGTATCCAAAGGTTGGGGCGGATTTGGTGGAGAGCAGCCCCCTGAAGGTGTGATGCTCATTGGAAATTGCCCCCATGATTGGTTATTTAAATATGTTTCTTGTGTTGTTCACCATGGAGGAGCCGGAACTACGGCGATTGGAATCGCAATGGGGAAACCGACCGTGATCGTCCCATTCTTCGGAGATCAGCCATTTTGGGGCGCTATGATATATAAAGCTGGAGCCGGACCTGAGCCTGTACCTTTCAGGAAGATGACGGAAGACTCCCTTGCCGATAGCATTACACAGGCCCTCGATCCTAAGATACAAGCGGCCGTGCAAAGAATGAGCGAGGGAATTTCCACCGAAAATGGTGCGACGGACGCCGTGAAATTATTCCACCAAGCTGTCAATATGGATTCCATGAGATGTCGCCTAGCGCCAGGCAGGGTTGCTGTCGGGCGGATTAGGAAAACGAACATCAGATTGAGTCTTCTAGCCATATCAACACTGATTGATGAAGGCTATCTACATATCTCACAGATAAAATTGTAAGCAAATTTCCCATAGCAGCCAAACCCTACTAACTTGCTAGAATCCGTCATAGGGATTGGTATATCGATGAAGGAGCGGTTACTCCGGCGATGGGCGTAATTGCTGTCGCTTCCGGCGTGGCAACTAAAACAATATCACTTGCTTCTGATTACAAAAGATCTCTGTCCCGCACATTCCGTAAGAAAACGTCATCCCTAGGAGCAGACACTCCACCGGAGGAGCATCAGGATGATCACTCAGAATTGTATGCCCCACCCTCGCAACATCCCGTACAAGCTGCGTTGGACTACCCCCAGGAGCGTCTCGAGGCTGTAGCACACCAGCTGGCATCCAAATCTTTACGCAAGCCGCCGAAGAGGGCCTCTTCAACCCGGAAGTCGATGAAATCTGCGCGAAGGCCGCCCTTCGATAGCATCATCCCGGAAGATCGTGGTAGGGCTTGCGAAACTGCCCATGGGACTTGGACATTTGCTTCTGGCATGGCCGTAACAGGATTAAAAGGTGGGAATGAAATTCTTGATTCTCTGTCTGTGTCACTCCTCCCTTGGAACGAAAGCTAACGGTCCTTTCATAGCTCCGGTTGCACTCTTTTATAACCTTGCAAATGGTTTTCACAACGCCCCCTCTTTCTATTTAAATGACAAGACTGTTAGGAAGCGTGATAAGATCACCGGGCTCGGGAGCGGCCTCAAGGTTGCCGGGAAGGTAAGTTAATTGCTATAGCATCATTAATGGCGCCATCGGGTTAACTTTCTCCTTAGGAATTCGTATTAGGCATATTTGATGGCACCACAGGCATAATATATCATCCTTACTGTGGTGCGCGTGAACACTCATTGCCGGGTTTCCTCGTCGGAATTGGCCAAGGTTTTGGTGGGCTCGTATGTAAGACTTCAGCCGGTACGTTGTTCTACCCCCATCCTTTCTTTCCTCTGTGACATACTATC
Organism: Venustampulla echinocandica; assembly: GCF_003357145.1. Taxonomy (NCBI): domain Eukaryota; kingdom Fungi; phylum Ascomycota; class Leotiomycetes; order Helotiales; family Pleuroascaceae; genus Venustampulla; species Venustampulla echinocandica. Next base: position 723,416 of record NW_022474205.1, on the reverse strand, counting down.
TTTCCCTTCTTCCGCCCGCTCTTCCGCTGCCCACGTTTCTTCTCATCCATGCTCCAATTTCCCACTAATAATCTACCCCTCAATCTATAAGCTAACAAACCTCCGAAAAAGCTGCCTTCGGCCTCCCAGGTTACACACTGAAAGGCGTGGAAAAACAACTCAGTAAACGCAAAGATCGAGACCTGAAAGCCAAGATTCTCACAGCGAGGTTACGACAGAGTTTGTTGGAATTTCAGAAGTCAAGTCAAGAGGAAAGAGATGCTATTATCAAGAGGTGGAAGGAGCTGGGTAGCGTTGTTCCTTGATTTCGTTGGGCTTGTTAGGCCGAAGATATTCTCTTTTGTGGAACTTGTATTTATTTAAAGCGGGCGTTGTTGTTTGAAGCACTCGATTAATACACCTGTAATAATAGATATTGTTTGACGACATAGGTACTACATTTCTTTCCTGGTTGTAACGGTGTATCTGTGCGCGTCTTACCTAGTAACTGTACCAATTGCCTGGGACGCGGCGTTGCTTAATACGAGTAAGCGTATTCCGCACCCACGTAATACGTCACCAAACCACCAGTAAAGGACTAAGAACACAGTCTAAACAACAACCAACCACCAACAGCCAACACAACAAGAACGGGCGACGGGAATAGAAACAACTAGCTTTCTAAGCCTCCTAGAGCCGAACAATGCCCCGCGGCACGGCTCAGACGCTACCCGACCGCTAGATAGCTAGCATACCAAACTTTGCTTTCACGACTACGTGTGCTACATTCTTCGCCGCAGTTTCTCGTGTCCATACCGCAACGGTCCCGCCGTTTGCTTAGGGCCTTATCAAAGTCCCAATCATGGCGTTAAAATTTAGCTAATATGTTACCAACGCCACGGCCAGCCGTGATCAATCGCCGGATTATACATCACGGCTGATCGCGGTCGATCCGGAGAGTTTCGATCGTGGCTTGGCGTCGTGGAACGCGGTCGCTCTTTTCAAGTTGTCGAGAGCGTCAGCATATTGTGGAGATCAAGTTCTCTTCTCATACTATGCAGAGCGGGATGGCTTTTCGGGATCGGATCTGAAGATCTTTGACCAATTTTTGAGACTAATGGATGGGGGTTCTTCGTATGTATCGAATACGATCGATACCTTGGCTTTGGCCGATGTGCCGCATACGAGTTCGTATAGCCTCGCTCTGGTATATTATTTTTCACGATGCTTTATCAACAAATCAAGTCATATATTTTACATATTCGCTCTTCTCTTCTTTGGTCAAGCATCTATTTTTAGCATGCTGACTCCAAAACCCGAGAGCTATAGTGGCTCTCGAGCGAATATTTCAGCGAACAAATAACCGACCAGGTTTGCCTTGGGAAAATCAAGACTGCTACTAGCATGAAATACACGTTATCATAGTCAGCTGCTTTTTATATCCAATGATGGATTTTTTTTACCAGGGACGCCCACTCAGGCTGATATCACGTGTAGCTGGGCAATCTGTTCCATGAATGCCTATTATGCCTATTATGCCTTGTTGCCCCGCCACAATACATCATTGTCAGATTACATATAAGCGTCAGCCTTGGCCCAAACCGCCATCAACTAGTGATTTTTACCTGCGACCCTTAGTTTACTGCATAGCTACGTGTTGTTGTAGCATGGCGCGGGGCAATGCAAGTTGGAATCTCGTGACCGCGGTAAGGCTGAGAATTCGTATCTACGGCCCACACATCTGCCCACATATTTCCAGCTGAATACATCCCGGGCATTTCCTATTTCCTAATTCGTTCAAAGAAACAATGCCCGCATTTAGCTACCATTGTTAGTTGTCTCCGCCCACCAGTTCGTTTCTCCACATTTGCTCGATATCAGCTGGCGCAAAATTCTGGGGTAGCATAATTGCAAAATGGCTTATGCTGTGGCCTCGGACATTACGTTCCTCCATGCGAAGTCATCATATCATGTCTTGTTTGATGGAACGCTCGCCTTGTTAGTGGGGGTTTCTCGCGGTAGTCGCGTCTTCTCCCATTAGAAGTTTTACCATTTTTTCAATGTATTGCATGGCCTATATCAAGGCTCGATTAATGGCTCCTCATTATGCCAAGGATAAATGAATCCGTGGGTGGGGGAGAAGGTAACATGCCCTTTGCAAGCCTTCGGCCCTGGTGGCTGAGAATATCAGGCTTGGCTTGAAGCCATTACGAACCTTCTCACTCAGCCATCAGCATGGCTAGCAGGCAAACCAACTCACACAAGGCTGATCATCGTTTGTTAGCTTACGCCGCACTCTTTTATTGGAGATAGAGGTCGTACAGCCTAAGCCCAGGTGATCGTGTTTGTAAAGATCAACATATTCAGCTAGGTTCAAGACCTCGGGCTGTGTGAGAACTTGCTCTCATTCAGGTATAAAAGTCTTCCAGTTTCCCACTTAGAAGTCTCTCATTCACATCTCAAACACATCACTATCTCTTTACAACCCAGTTCTATCCTAAGCTATTCAAACAGCCCTTTAAAATGCAATTCGCAACCATCCTCAGCCTCGCGGCCTGCCTCTCTCTGGGAACCGCAAGCCCAGTCGACCGTCGAACTGGCTCCGGTGTCATCGTTTTCCACGGTGCTGCAGGTGCCCAATATACTCTCACCGTTCCTCTTGATGGTAGCAATACCCCTACCAGTGAGTCTTATCCTTCTCTTCGCTACACGGTAACACCTCCCTCTAACAAGCATAGACAACGTCCTCTCTATCTCATCCGTTTCATCTAGCACCGTCAACGTTGGTTCGCAATGCACGCTCCACACCGTTGACTCTCCTGTCGCACTCGTCGAAGGGCCAGCCGGAACATGGGTCGTTGGTCCCCCTCAGACTGTGACATCCATCTCTTGCAGTTCTGGATCAACACCTCCTGTGAACCCTCCTGCAACCATCGTCATTGAATTTGATGGCGCCGACCCTGACCAGGGAGCTAAATATTCTCTTAATGTTCCTCTTAATGGAGCTACCATCCCTACCAGTAAGTTCTTGGGCTCGCCTCGCTGATAACTGCACCGGTAATCGCTATGTAAGTACCTACTAACCGTGCAATAGACAACGCTCTGTCAATCAGCACCCTCGTCTCAACATTTGCCGACCTCCCAACCAAATGCCACTTCGTGTATGTTGATTTCCCAGCTGCACTTAGCCTCATTAGACCCAACACTTGGGCCGTGGGACCACCTCAGACCATCACCAGTGTTAGCTGCCATGCTTAAGCCACTCTTAAGCCACGGATTTTGGGAATGCTGGGGATTGATGAGAATAGTGATGATGTATGGGGAATTGGAATAAGCTAAGGAATTTGGGTTTGCTTCGGGTTAGTTGGGTTGGCGCATGGACGGTCACTTATCGGGCGAGAGCATGAGCTCGACTGTGGGGTGTTTTGATTTTGCGAGGCCGTAATTTACACTCATTAGACTTAATGCTATTTTAACCATCCAGAATGTTTCGAAGATGCAAACAAAGTGTAGACTGTAGATAAACGCGTAACCTCAAAGCTAACTAATTAGTAAATCTTGGAGTGCAATTAATATTGCTGAAATTTAGAGCCATGTAGTTTTTGCAATGCAATATAGTAACATTGTACTAGGAGACTTAGATTTTCTATCGTTCTCCTTTTGTATACCAAATTTTCTCATATTACAAAGTACTCTTAAGCCGTACGAAAGCGGCTTTGATCATCTCGCCAATCCCTCCTATTTTTAGGGGTGTCTCCTCGGTAAAACGTTGCCTGTGCGCAACCTTCCCCGCGATCTGTGTGGAGCTAAACGACATCAGAAGTCGACCAAGTTCCGCGAATTATCATAGTGTTGTACTTGTGACGAGGATGAACGTTCAAGATGTCTCTTTTTCGAGTGCGACCACTTCTAAGATGCAATGCCACTAGACTGTGCAACCAATCCCGGCGATATCTAGCCACATCATCAGCAGCTGATCCAGATCCCTCCGCTGGAACAAATCAGCAGCGTCATGCCACCTCGAATCGCGTGAGGCTGGTCGAAGTCGGACCTCGAGATGGTTTACAGAACGAGAAGAAGGCAATCCCATTAACGACGAAGATTGAGTTGATAGAGAAACTGGCCAAGGTCGGACTTACGGATATTGAAGCTGGTTCCTTCGTTGCCCCAAAATGGGTGCCACAGGTGCGTTATGTTCCAGCTATGCAGGGGAGCATAGTAAGACACCCAGAGAAGGGGAATAAATGCTAATGGGCTATAATGATTGCAGATGGCAGAATCGAACGAGGTTCTTGAATACCTTCTCAAATACCCACCAAACTCACTGAATCCCATCGCCTACTCCTTCCTCGCGCCCAATGCCAAAGGCCTGCAAAATGCCCTCTCAATCCTCCGTAACCACCCAAACACTTACCGCACATTGGATCAACAGACTTCATCCCCCTACGAACCCGACGAGGCCTCCCCTGCGAAGAGTGCACCTGGCGCTGAGTCCACAAGCGGCAAACCCCTCATCGAACTCTCTGTCTTCGCAGCTGCAACCGAAAGCTTCACGCAGAAGAATCTCAATTGTTCAATCGCCAAGTCGCTGGAGAACTTCAAGGAGGTAATCCAAGGGGGGAAGGCACACGGGTTACGAGTGCGCGCATATATTTCAGTGGTTCTGGGTTGCCCATTTGAGGGGTACGATGTGGACCCCAAGAAAGTGGCCGAGATCGCCTGTGACCTGATGGAGATGGGTGCAGATGAGATAGCACTCGGCGACACGACGGGGATGGGAACCGCGCCTAGGACGAGCGAGTTACTCCGAGCTATGCACGCTGCTGGAATTAGGAACGAGGATATGGCGATGCATTTCCACGACACATATGGACAGGCGCTAGTCAACACGGCGGTCAGTCTGGAACATGGAATTCGTAGCTTCGACTCCAGCGTTGGTGGATTAGGCGGGTGTCCCTATAGCCCTGGTGCCACGGGCAATGTGAGTACGGAGAATATGGCGTATTTCATGGAGAGTTTGGGGATGGATACTGGCGTGGATCTGGAGGCGCTGTGTGATATTGGAGACTGGATTACTAAGGAGATTGGGAAACCAAATGGGAGTAGTGTTGGGAAGGCTATTTTAGGGAAGAGAGGGGCTTGAATTATAAAACTAGAAAAAAATATAGTCTATGATGGGAGCGCAAATGTATCAATACGTCTAACAATCATTTTACCTTGTATGGTGTAACTGGAGAATAGTTAACTCATCCGGCAGCACACTACCTTGGAACACATGGTTCACCCTACCCATTCCAGGAAGTCTGACAAATTTTATCTTGTCTCTAAACATGTTTCCCAGAAGTATGTACTTGATCAATGTCCTATCTACATTGATCTTCCGACGTTTATTTACAAGGTGTTTCGTTCCCCTTTCCTAGCCTTGGGCTTATTGACTCTTCTAACCCTGCTGCGTGAACCAGTTCGCTCGCACCGCATCACCCAACTTAGCATCCGCCGCAAAGGTTGTGATATTGAACCCAATCCTCTTGCTAATTGCCGCCGTCTGACTGGAAGGAACAACAAAGCCCTCTGGTTGAGGGAACAGCAGCTCAATATACTTGTGTGGGTGGACGGGGTTTTCAGCGGGTGGGCCGGGAGCCAGGTATGATGCCGGGCCAGTTTCCTTAGATGAGAGGACATACAAGCCGTCTGTAAGGGTGGTGGCGGACGTGTATCCAGTTATCAAGCCGTGAAGGTTGACAGCGCGGGAGCCGGCGGGGAGGCCAGCGTATTGTCCAGGACTATTTTAGAATCGCTGTTAGTTTAAGAGTAGGAAATAAGGGAAGCCATTGCATGGGTGGTTTGGCATACACATCGACATCTAGGTTTGGTTTGTTAGATGTGGTTTCATTCTTCCTCAATCGCACGAGGCATAGGAAAAAACCTACCAAGCATCACGAAAATATATGTCCCATTAAGAGCCTCATCCGCCGTCCCAAGAGTTGGTGCCTTCGCCGTATCTTAAAACTTATAAGCACTTGCAACTAAAAGCAGCATACTTTTACTTGCCGCTCTTCGTCAATGCCAATCCTGGGGTCACAACCTTGGATCCATACTTGACGTCAAGGTGAGCAGTTACATTCGGAGCGAAGCCAGGAGGGGTCTCCGCAAGAACCGCACTGGCAAGGAAGAGAGAGGCAACTGCTGCGTACAACATATCTGCGTAGAATGATAGAAATAATCAGGTACAGCTGACGAGAGAAGTAGACAAAAGGACCCAGTTTAGGAGAAGGGTGAGAAAACAATTATCTATATATACCCCGCGACAATCTAGGTCCGTAAACCCGGGCAGGGGATGATCATCTCGTTGAGAGCATATCAGCCAGCCGTATTAATGAAATCCTACGACGGGAGTTATATAAATCCACTCAGCCGGGTGATGTCGAGATTGTTCGTGCTGGTCGCCAAATTGGAAATATCCGTCTCGGCACTGAGAAGTACCCTTGCGGTACCCACCCCGCATGATCGGCATTTGTGATACACTGCCCTGCCCAGACGATGATGGAAAATTGGTCTGGATTAGAGGATATAATGAAAATAATGTACTACTTTGATAGAAAAAAAAGAATTGAATGGAGAAACAGGGCAGATCCTATAATTGAAATTGACATGAAGATCAGGCGTAACGGAACAACGTGAAGCTCGTTGTTTGGCGCGGGGCATAAACGAGCTCCAATAAGCTTATTAGCCTGTGCATGGCCGATTCCATCATCTTGTCTCGACTCCAAGATTTAGATGTATCCAGGCTAGCCTAGAACTTTCTTGGAAGCCGTTTGATATATATGAAAATTAAATATTAAAGAAGTCTAGTGCCGCCTGAATAATGATACTACCCAAGAGACATCCACATATGAATTCCCAATTCCAAGATTGATACGCGAGGAGGGTGAATATGGATTGGAGAAAGATACTCTGTATGCCATCGTATTGCGGGTGTTGAGGCCTTATCCCATGACGAATGGAGGGGAGGCAGTGGTTTGAAAACCTATTATCGAATTAATTTAAAGGTAGGGGTAGCTATCATCTTCCTTTCTGCGTAAAAGCCTCAAATTCCACACCCTAACCAGAGCCAGGTCCCAATAGGCCCATCATAGTGTCGTTCAAGCTAAAACGATAACTCGCCTGCAAAACATAGGGATCTCCTCCGGGTTCAAATATCTGTTTCTTCCCTCTTCCCCACTGTGGTTGATTAATACCGTCGATGTAGTCCTGAACTTCCAATACTACACATCCGTACTGCTGGATCGTTCTTGGCCGGTCGCTAACATCGGAAAGTCCCTGTGTGTTCTTCAGAGCCATGGATCCATTTTGTCCACCACAGGAATACACCTGGAATGCATCCTGATCGGTGAAGACATCGAGCTGGATACCGGACCAAGCGCTTCGCAGGCGGGCAACTGGTACTTCCTGCTCACGCCAATCATAGGTGCCTTCGTGACGAAGATTATTGACGTAGCAGTTATCATAGCCAGTGCAGTTCTCACCGCAGTTGCCGAGGAGATCCGGGTTACTGAAGTTGGCGCCGATTTGCTTTGGGGTGCTCCAGAAGTCATTGACTGAGCCAGGTTGGTTGGAGAGAATGTCACCCGTGGGAATGAGAATACTATCCACACCGACACGTTCGCCGCTATAGGGGAGCCACAATGAGTGGTTTAGGGCAGTCGCAGTGTTATTGTTGGCGAAGCCGTCGAGATTCCAATAGGTCTGTGACAGATTATGTTAGCGCGTCTTTAAGAGTCGAGGTGAATCTGGAAGACAAACATGAGATGAGAGCATGATCGGGGTGACTTTTGTGGTGGCCAATGCCACCATCCTGATATCCCACGTCATGTTGCCCAGAGTGTATGTCACATAGCTAACCACCTCACCAGGGAAACCCTGATCGCCATCTTGATCCGTGATGCTAAAGGTAATGCTATTGCTCGTGTGGGCAACCACGGTCCAATTTCTCCAGTCCCAGCCATTGGGTCCGCCATGGAGCGTATCAACTCCTTCGGGGTGGTCAGGTGGCAGCGGGTTGTCATTTGGCAGAATATTATAAGTCGTGCCATCAATCACAAAACTCGAGTTCTTGATCCGATTCGCATACCGACCAGGCACTCCGCCAAAATGAGGATGCTGGCGATCGACACTGTAATACGAAGCATTGTCGAAACCACCGACGACATCGCGCTCCACGCCAGCCGAGTCGTTCAGGAACAGATTCGAGATCGAAGCACCATAGGCAATGAAATCCGCCCGAATGCCGATTCCACTGATCTCATATTTGCCATTCTTATCAGGCCCCGAGGAACTTCCAGCGATGGTATCATTACCGACAGTTCCCGTGAGCGTTTGACCTGGAGTCTGAGGACGAGCAAGGACTGCCAAGGCCCAGAGAGCGAACCCGAGAGTTGAGACACGCATTTTGAAGTAATTCCGACCTCTTCGAGACCCAATTGACTTACTTAAGGAAATGGCGGTCGCTCAGAGGATTGGAAGCAAGAGTTCGGGGGGATTAACGCGAGTGGAGGGGCAGCTCCAGCTTTAATAAAGCTCTGGACTAAAGCTCACATGAGTATTCACCTTCCCCAACATCACCTTACCGCCCTTCCCTTCATAATTGGCTCGGGTCCAGGAACAGGACCGGTCAGCGAGGACTCCTAGGTAAAAAATGAGTCGCATCGGCACCCTTGGGGACCCCTTCACTCCTCTACCTTTTGACAGCTGGTAGCTCGCACTTATTCATAGCGAGCCGGTCTTTGCGGGGTTGAGCTCGATAGAGCAAGCAGCTTTAATGAACCTTGCAAATTGAGCCAGGAAACGTTGTGTTGTACAAGGACCTCCACGTCTTTATATATGCTTCGCCCTTCCAAGGTACTTATTAGAATCCAGTCACGAAAGCGCTCTTTGGAGGATCACAAATTCAATATAGATAAGGATTGCTTTGCGCCGAGGTCCAACAGCTACCATCGTGACAAGTAGCTGTAATTTTGCGTTATGTGGACTGATGAGTCGGGGGCTTAGCACTGAACATTGATCGGCGGCCTTTGAAGTCAGAAGGGATGGTAGGTAGGGGGTTGCTGTCATATGAGATTCCTAGGGTCGCGAACTCGGTTATACACACACCCGCTGACTGCTGTCGTATTTCAGAGCTGCGGATCCGCACCTATCAGGCCTGCTGCTGAACGGAGAAAAGTTGCTACAGTATATTTGGCGCGTACCTAGTTAATACAGGTGACGCGTTGTAACATTCTTATTTCCCTCCCTGCTCAAAATGCGGGGATATCCTCGTGAACTGCCTTAATTGCCTGTCTGCCCTACGCTCACGGCCCGACTGCACACATATACACTCGCGAAGGTCCAACACCAAGGTAAGAACAACAGAGACAGGAGGTCGGCTGAGCAGGCCATGCATACTAAGCAGCATGGCCGAAGCTAATGGAGCGCATCCTAGTTGACAAGGCTGCGAAATCTTAGTGTCCAACTGGGAGGAAGATATATTGCTATGCCCCAAGCTCGCATCTTTTGGTATAATTCAGCCCGAGGGTGACCGGGCGTGAAAGCTTTCTACGGATCCCCGGCGCGGTTGGGGGAATTCATTTCATTCTAGCCATGCTTTCAAATAATCGGAATACTTACATACACACATCCGCTGCAGCGAATGCTATGGCGCTCGCGACTCTGAGTATCCGTAGAACAACTACATCCCTCTAATTCAACTCCAACAAACGTCAAGTCCGTGATTTCCAATCAACTTTTCGCTCATGCATCGATTAGGCTCTCCTCCTGCCCACTGCCTTTAGGCTTCGACTCCTCGGTGTTATCTCTCGTGTCCTTGGTTGCTCGTCCCTTTCCTTTGCGATCGGCAGCTGATCGTTGGTAGAACTCGGCGAGGACCTTGGACGGGATACGGTTGAGCAATTCCTTTGGATAGATACGCAGTAGCGACCATGCTTGGTCGAGAGATTCATAGATGGTTCTTGACTCGTAAGCCCCTTGCGAGATGAAACTGCGCTCGAACTTTTCCAAGAATTCCAAAGAAAGTTTGTCTTCCGACGACAAAGCCTCCTCACCGACGACCGCCTTCATTGAAGCTGCATCACGACCAATGGCATATTTCGCATACAATTGGTTAGAAACATCTCCATGGTCTTTTCTAGTATGTCCTTCACCAATGGCGGACTTCATAAGACGAGACAACGAGGGCAAAACATTGATAGGTGGGTAGATGCCGCGGTTCCAGAGTTGACGATCGATGAAGATTTGCCCCTCCGTAATGTAGCCAGTCAAATCAGGAATTGGATGAGTGATATCGTCGTTAGGCATAGTCAAGATAGGAATTTGAGTGATGGAACCATTTCGTCCTTGCACACGACCGGCACGTTCATAGATAGTGGACAAATCAGTATACATATAACCCGGGTAACCACGTCGGCCTGGCACTTCTTCACGAGCAGCTGAAACCTCACGAAGGGCATCACAGTATGCGGTCAAATCGGTAAGGATAACCAAAACGTGCTTTTCGAGTTGGTAGGCGTAGTATTCGGCGGTAGTGAGAGCAAGGCGGGGTGTGATGATACGTTCGATACTAGGATGCATTAGTAGCTATTCGAAAATGGGAGAGGCTGTCCTTACGTAGGGTCATTGGCCAAGTTCAAGAACAAAGTAACACGTTCTAAACTGCCGTTCTCTTCGAAATCTCTTGTGAAGAATCGAGCCGTCTCCAAGTTGACACCCATGGCAGCAAACACAATGGAGAAATTCTCCTCGTGCGTATCATGGACACCTTTGCTTGTGACACCCTGCTTTTGAACCAAACCTGCTTGTCGACAAATCTGAGCAGCAATCTCGTTATGTGGCAGACCAGCAGCAGAGAAGATAGGGATCTTCTGCCCACGCGCAATCGAGTTCATGGTATCAATGGCAGAAATACCAGTGGAAATCATTTCTTCCGGGTAGACGCGCGAATACGGGTTGATTGGACTTCCGTTGATGTCCAAGTAGTCCTCAGCCAGAACCTGGGGTCCCTTATCAATCGCTCTTCCTGATCCATCGAAGATGCGGCCCAACATGTCTTCGGAAACGCCGAGCTTCAAACTATGTCCCGTAAATTCGACTTTTGACTGTACATATGTCAGTCATTCCAAGCCAGCCTGTGTATGCCCGGAGTCCATCCATACCTTCTTAACATCGATGCCTGATGTGCCTTCGAAAACCTATCCTTCGTCAGACCCTCGATACAAATTTCGCTATCTTGAAGCCATACCTGAACAACCGCACGGTTTCCTATCCACCATACATATTAGCACAACTATATCCCGTGTGACTCGGCCCCTATCTTACCTCTAGCTTCGAGTACCTGACCGGACCTTTGAGTGCCATCAGGTAGGGTTAAGGTAACAACCTCATTGTATCTTGGGAATTTGACCTTCCTGTATATCAGCATATTCCTGTATGATCCCCGTGGTTGTCACCAGCTTACATTTTCCAAAATGACCAAGGGACCGTTCACACCCCCAATGGTGTTGTATCGAAGCCTTGGGGTAACACTGTATGATGACGACTCTCGTGGATCTCCCATGATTGCAACTCTCCCCGTAGGTTGGATGTGGGAGGAAGATTTTGAGCCGAAGCTTATGCGAAGCTCTTCAGCTATCGGAAACACTGAAAACGTTGTTGAAGGAAGCTTGATGGGAAGTGGGAGGTTGAGTTGCTCGTGCTCGAGCTTAGCTTCCTTGTTCCTCCACCACGATAACCGATCGAGCTCCACGTGATTCTCCCACCGACCCTTGTTTCAGCTTCCCATCGTTTTCCTCATTCATCTACAACCCGCGACGGGACATGATAAAAATCCCAGTAGGGAAATATCCTACCTACCTAGTAGGTATCATATTCCACGTTGATGGGTTAGCAGTTCATTTCCTTCCGTTTATGCATTTGACAATGTGAGCCGTTCGTTGACACATCTTACTACTTTTACAAGTCAATAAAATGCTATTTGGTAGCCGCCATTTAACAAGTGTTGAATAGTTATATAGACTGGTCCATGAGGCCACGCACTATTATTTAGGAACCCTCGTTGTTTGTTCACCGCAGAGTTGCAAGGTATAATTAGTGTGGGTCAGTATTCCAGCTGAATTTTACACGCCTGTTACATACTCGACTTTTCTGGGCCATATCTGACGATAAGTTCGAAGAGGTTGCCAATAAAAGCATTATGTGTTTAGAACTGTTCGATACACCGAAACTCCTGGGGGTGCTAGATACCCTCCGGCGTTTGAAAGGTTTCAATTTTAGAAGAGTTTCTGGCCCGTGGCAGTGGTTTCGTTGAATATTGACATAATTGTTTTGGTGTCTTCATCGTCGCCAGAGCCTGGCCTTCAGCTGGATTGGATAGCTTTTTGTTAGGTGTGAATGTACTTCTAGTATATCCAAGACGAGACGAAGTTGTTCCTGACACTGCTGATGTATGCTTCGTTGAATTTTCACGTCGGATTAGTTACACCAGTATCAATATCATTTATCCTGCTCTAAAGTATTAGGTACAGGAAGTTTGGGCAAAGACATACTGCCTACCCTTCAAGATAATCCTCATTATCAAAGGCTTGGTTACGTGCTAGAATATCCAATCCACGGCGACCAAATTCCGAGAATGCCGCTGCCTATTGCCACAAATGAAATCTGGCGCAAATCAATGATAAAGGCGGCTATCTACAACTCAGTCAGGATCCACCACTCTCACTTATTTGCGCTTTACCTGTGGTTATGGTTTGTGGTTTTGATCCATGAGTCTTCGTGTTTTGGGTTAACTGATTCACGTCGGGTCGGAATTTCAAGTTTCGGACCCGAGGGGAATGCGGTGCCACAACTCAAGACACCAATTCCATAAGCAAGCTTTCGTCACCCACACATCACATTGCCACGGAGCCTCTGTTGATTGGCTCGCACGTATTGGCGGGATTGATCAAGCTTGATAGCGTCTGTAGATACTCCTTGTTTCATCCCCACAGCATATGAGCGAAACAAGTATATTATAAATACAAAAACGAGGCGGAGGCGGGATTACTACGGAGTAAGACGGTTAGAACTCTGGACTGAGACAAACTCCATTAACCCCGACAGATGCTTATTGTTTTCCAAGTACATAAGAAGAAGCTGGTAAGCTGGTAAGCTGTTCGTTTCTTTCCTCAACACATGCAGTATACATATTCCAAGATTCCGAAGTCATCATCTCTATCTCTCAAATAACTCTCCGTTTTAAATTGCTTTCCCGATCAACTACCTACCGCTACAATGCGTGTCTTCGTCACTGGTGCAACAGGCTTTGTGGGGACAGCTATTGTCCAAGACCTCCTAAAAGCCGGCCATCAAGTCCTCGGCCTCGCCCGCTCTGATGCATCCGCAAAAGCACTCACCGACGCAGGCGCAGATGTCCTCCGCGGTTCCCTTGATGATCTGGACATCCTTAAGAAAGGAGCAACAGAATGCGATGGCGTCATACATACCGCTTTCACTCACGATTGGTCCAACTACGCTGGCAGCTGTACCGCTGACAGGAAAGCCATCGAGGCCATTGGTGCTGCGCTGAAAGGGAGTGGCCGTCCTTTTGTGGTCACATCCGGCACCCTAAGCCTCGGGATGCTAGAGCTCCCTCCGGACCAGTTCGCAAATGAAGAGCATGTACCGGATAGCAGAGCAGGACCCCGTGGCCCGTCAGAAGCTGCTGCTCTTGAACTGGTCTCGAAGGGTGTGCGTGTGACGGTGGTGCGGCTCCCAATCGTGCACGGTGACGATGACCACGGATTCATTCCAATGCTCATCGCCGCGGCTCGTAAAAATGACGTTTCAGCCTATGTCGGGGATGGAAACCAGCGATGGCCTTCTGTGCGCAAAGCTGATGCCGCAACACTTTACCGGTTGGCGTTGGAGAAAGGTGTTGCAGGAGCCAAATATCATGCTATCGCTGAGCAAGGCGTGGCTATCAAGGACATCGCTGAAGTTATTGGGGGAAAATTGGACTTACCAGTTGTCGGAAAATCGCCGGAGGAGGCAGCTGAGAATTTTGGGTTTCTCTCGTGGCCCCTTGCGATTGATAATCCGACGTCGAGTAAGATCACGCAAGAGCAGCTCGGATGGAGCCCATCCGGTCGTGGGCTTATTGAGGATATGGAGAAGGGGACTTATTTCAAAAACTAAGGAGGGTTTTACTAAAATGATGGAGTGAAAATAATTGGAGAGTAATAGTTAGAAATATAACAATACTAGAACAAAATCTGTCGCAGTGCCTGATCTTTCGACATATCTAATGTTGGTATTTGGGTATGACTCCATGCCGATGCAGCTTCCACGCCACTTATTACAACTGCTAATTAGGCGCAGTACGTTTTAGTGACGGGATCGATTCTTGAAGACCTAGCTTTTATCCAGAACCGATTCATTTCATCGCTGGGAATGATGTCTTAAGAGATGCCAAATAACCAAGCGCAAGGCAAAAACAGTATCATAATTAGGCAAATGTAATTCAAGCAGTCTGGATATATATAAAAGGATTGCGAGGTATTTTGCAACGGAAATTTTTCTATACCCCGGCTCCCAAACGCCATCCTATACCATACGAAGGGCCAACTTGGTCATCCCCTCGTTATCGATCAGGTGGCCATTACATCTCGAAAGACGAAAACAACTTCCCGATAAAATAAATTCGGAGAATCAGCTTCCCCACTAACCTACTATTCTAGAGGTGCCTCTCAAGGACCAACAACAGACTTAATCGCCTCATCTAATACTGCTAAGCCTTCCGCAATCTCACCCTCAGTTATCGTCAAACTAGGCACAAAACGCAATGTATTCGTGCCCGCCGTGATAACTAGCAATCCCCTCTCTCTAGCAGCCGTCACAATTGGTGCCGGATCTTGATTCAGCTGTAATCCTAGAATTAACCCCTTGCCTCTAACCTCTGTAATCACTTCGGGGTATTTCTTTTGTAGGACTGCAAAATGCTTCTTGAAGATCTCGCCTTTCGCGAGAACCGATTTCTGGAGCTCAGGGTCGGACAGCCGCGATACGATATAATGGGCAAGTCTGCAAGCTAGAGGATTCCCTCCGAAGGTCGTTCCATGGTCGCCGATGACGATCTTCTCGCTCACCGAATTGTTCACGATAGTTGCTCCGATAGGGAAACCGTTTCCAAGGCCCTTGGCAGTGGTGATTATATCTGGATGTGCTGATTCGGGGAGTGAAGCATGGGCCCAGAATTTCCCAGTGCGGGAAAGACCGCATTGGATCTCGTCGTATATTAACACGGCGCCTACTTCCCTGCACCGTGCTGCGAGCGCAACGAGGAATTCCTCTGTCGCAACCATAACACCGCCTTCTCCTTGAATGGGCTCGACAATCACACCGCACGTCTTTTCTGTAACCAGGTTCTTGATCCCTGCAATATCATTGTATGTTCCGTAGTTGAAGCCCGGCACCATAGGCGAAAACGGCTTCTGGTATTTAGGATTGGGCGTAGCGGATAGGGCACCCATGGTCCGGCCGTGGAAGGAGTTATTGAACGAGACAAATTCGTATTTAGCTCCTGAGGGATCGAGGACCTTGCCTGACTTGCGGGCAAATTTTATGGCTGCTTCGTTGGCTTCAGAGCCAGAGTTGCAGACAAAAACGGCGCTGGCATTATGCATACTGCCCGATTCGAGAGTCTTTTGGATGAGGAGTTCGGAGAGGGCACCGGTCCAGGGGTTGTAGTAGAGATTCGATGTATGTATTAGGGTTTTAGACTGAAAAGAGGAGTGTTAGAACTGGTTGATGAAGCATGGACGGCCCATTACCTGGTCGCAAATAATCCGGTGCATTTCTGGATCGCAGTGTCCCAAGCCATTGACTGCGATTCCAGCGGTGAAATCCAAGTATTTCCTGTTTTCCACGTCCCACAGATAGGACCCCTCCCCTTTAACAAACATAGGTGGCGGTCGGATATAGGTCTTGACCATGTACGGGGCATGGCCGTTAACAAGACTTGCTGTGGCAGAGTCTGCTGGGGGATCGGGATTGGATAGTGATGCCTCTCGCTGCAAAGAAATATGGTCAGTTATTGCACAAACTATTGTCCAAACGTTATGCGGGCAGTATTAACGAACTTGTATCCTATTCCTAGCATCGTCTGGGAGACTTGTTGTTGAGCCATTCCTCGTAAAGACCAAGGTAGCGCGGGGAGTTGACAGGCCATTCGCGGCTTTTAGAGTAACCGCAAATCTTTTTGTTGATATGCGCAGAGCCATTGCGAAAGATATAATTGTTTCGAAGCACTGGGCGCCACAATGTTTGCATGTACGAAGTAAAGGAGAGTTGAAGAAAAAAAGTGTGAGTAATACTTGAGTACACTCTCAATTGACAGGCAAGCTACAGACAGGGATTTGCGCCGTTCGCGGCCGGATAACAAACAATTCCGAGCTTATCTATGGCACCTCAGCAATTTCACACTTGTTCAATACACACCTACGGAGTACGCGCATTTATCGCCAACAGATTATCACAGAATCCTGCGCAAATGAATAACGCTATGGTGAGACCCGCACCAGGGGTCAGTCCCAAGTTCAGGCTCTTCTGTTATATGAAGTCGTATGACTAGACCTCAAGCTTTTCTGTCATACCTACGATGGCGTATGACTAGACCTCGAGCTTTCTGTCAGACGAAGCCGTATGACTAGACCTCGTTCAAGGCTTAAATGGAACGAGTGGTTCTAATTCAGCCTCAGGAGTGCAACTTTCTGCCTGACACTATGGATTTCATATTCTTGATGATGCCGGTGGGTTCAGTTCAGAATACAATCGCCATCTACTTGTACGCGAAGCTCGTCAGAGCCCGATAAGCTTCAGGCTTCGATAGCCGCGATATTCCTTGGCCCCGTTGACTGAGCACCGCTATTTCCCTACCATCAGCTCTAGCTACTTACGCTACCATGACATCTCAAGCACTCACCCATCCACTTCTCCGGGGTACTACTACACTAGAATGTCCCCTATAGTAGGAGGGAAACATGCTTTTTAGCTTGGTTTACCCCCAGCAACGGCTAGATTTCGTTGAGACTTAAAATCCATCGCACCAACATCGGGGATACAGTTTCGTATCACCTGGGCTTGACCAAATCGCAGAAATGCCAGCTTGGAGAAGTGGAAGGGTGGATACACAGCAATTTTCACGTTTGCACAGCAGTTTACTATAACTTGAAGAAGCACTAAGGTAAACGAGTTATGGTTAAATTCCCCCTGCTTTACAAGGTGGAAGAATTTACGCGTCCTGGCAATACCGACAAGAGTATCCGCTATAAGGCCGCTTAGTATATTTGAATGCAAGATCACTATTCTAATATTCTGATACCTCACCTGTGGGGGTTTGGATTTGTTGAGGCCCCAAGCAGATCCTGAGCCTTATATTAGGGCTAATGCATGCAAAAGTTTGCTATAAACCTGAGTGCGGGCCTTGGAAAACTAGATTGGTTCGGCATAGCTTCCCTTTTTTTGGATTTACCCCGCAGAGTCGTTATATAAGTCACCGCCGGCAATGTTTGCAAAACCAACTTTTTTAAAGACCTAACCCGAATTATGCTTTTCTTAAGTCAATCAGTCTACCTCGCACTAGATCTTAGACCCTAGCCTCAAGTAGAGTCCTACCCCTTACTAATCACCCCTAACAGCCCTTGAAGGAATATTATTAAGCAGCAAAGCATACCACTTGGTGTTATCTGCCTGTTTGGTAAGCGTACGAAAGACATAACACTGTGACTCGCGTGTTGGAGGATGGCCGCCTTGGACTAACTAGTTCACTACTCTCTATCTTCCTTTCTCTAGTGCTAGGTTTCGCAAACAGGACCCGTATCATTTCAATAAAATTGTTGCAACCAGAAGCTATTTTACCATTACATCAAAAACTGGAAGCACGGAAGTGCTGTGATAATATGCAGACAGTTGACCCTTTAAGTCCGATGTACGAACGCTCCGTAACTATTACCGCCTCCCTTTCTCTCTGGGATAGCACGCTTTTCAGGATATAAAGCCGAGTCTATGTTTTCAAATCCCCCATAGCCATCAGGGGCTGCTGGGATTCCTTGCCCATCGTATTGAAGCGGTGACCGGTTTGCTTTTTTTACAGTCTTGCATGCTCCATCTACCCAACCGTAGTTCGGCACGTACCAACCTATGGAGCGGTTAGTGACAAGAACTAGATACAGACAGTTTATAAACCTACCAGCGCCTAACAATGCCATACTGTCGGCGTTGTGCAATGCATTTTTGTGCGAAAGTCGTTTGGAGTGAGTTTCGGGGGAGCCAACATTCTTGCCCGAGATGTCTTTCCAAGTATAACTATTGATATTTTTGTTAGTAAAAATGAGTGTACAAACAGCACTAACGGCGAAAACCTACACTTCCGAGATTCGTGCATTTCCCTCTTTTTCCGGAAGAGTACCAGGAACTAGATTCGGTTAGAATGAGTCTATATCCATGGAGATGAGTAAAGATTGCCCTCAACCCACATTGATTAGGTGTCCCAGTTCCCCCCGCTTGTTGGAAGGCAATTCCTCCCACATGGAAAAGTTCATGTAATAACTTTACAGAAAGCGCACCTGCCATACCATCCACTCCTTTACTGATCACTAATGGGTTCAATCTCAGGTCTCCTGCATGCCTCCATTTATTCAGAGTCACCTCATTGTATACCTTTGCCGCACCCCAGGGACTGTCACTGCATAGAACTATGACTTGACCCCCAGGATATCCATACGTAAAACCCTGAAGGCCATAACCGCAGGCGGTTTGAGGATTGAGAGTACCAATGCGAGGCACTTGTACTCTTACGTTCTTTCGTTTTTTATCCCTAAATATCCCTCTGAGTGGATCTATAGGGGTGAGGTGGGAGTCTGTGCATTTGATGATGAGTCCCGTGCCCCCGCCCTCTGTAGGATAAGCATTTGAGGTTAGCACTAGTATTTAGAGTGGATTTGTGGGAGTTGCAAGGCACCTCCCGGGAATTTAAGCTCACCATTGGTACTAGGTACATTCATTGCAGCAATGATGTTAGTTACAGAAGCTGTTTAAAAATGCATTGGGTCAGCGGTAGTTCAATCCAAGGAAGACTGGGTGAGATGGGAATATAACTGACTACCAATCCATGCCAGTGTCTCGGAGTCATCTTCACTAGGTGCACCAAGGAGATCTTGCATCAAGTTTCCCACTCGAGGGCCCATCAAGGCCTTTTTCGCCATATACATTGCGATGCTCTGCGCTTCTAACGTAGCCAGGCTGACATGTCTGGCAAGATCGTTCCCTAATTGTAGCGACGGCTCTGTAAGCCCCGCTAGAAGGGCTCCAGCGCTATTGAACGAACAGTCTACATCAACCTGCCATGCTAACACTTGGGTTGACGATAAGACTGCAAAAGTAGAAAGATATAAAGGCAAGGAAAACAAAAACATGATGAAGATTTGTTTTAGAAGCTGCAACCTCTTGGGTGATTCGGAGTCAGAGGTGGATTTTGTTGAAAATAAAAACCAAACGTCCCACGGATACACTAGCATGCGGTGAACATTCCCTCTATGCTTCCAGGAATATTTTTATAACAGAAGCTATAATGCTTTAGCAGTGTTGAGAGGTGTACTTGAAACGTGTGGCACAAATACCGATCCTACGAATGTCGCACGGTCTCGCACGAATCCTACAAATACCGCTCGTATCATCTTACAGTGGTCCAAAACCTCAAAAGTGGTACTCGGGAAATTTAAAGCTGCTGCTGATTGGCGCTAATTTTGACTTTCAGCACTGGTGGCCAAGCCACCTAATTAGCGCTAATCTTTAACTGCCAGCGCTGGTTGTAAACCACCCAATTAAGCAAATTCAGCTTCTATAATCCTAGAACCTCAGTGCAACCTTCTTCGATTCTAAATTGCTAGGCAAGGTTTTCATGCGCCTCAATGCCTAAAATTATTTTAATTCTCGCCGGTGGCAATAGCATCGCCCTTATTCGAAGGATGTCATTCTATACGAGGAAGACAATGTTATATCTCTCCTACCCTTCAGGTCCTTCGAGGAAGAATCTAAAAGACTCACCTAACGGACACCGCTATCCACTCACTAAACGGCAATGTCTTCAAATTTCATAAGAACTCGTTATTTTCTATCGATCTGGGTGCATATATTTCTATTAGTAGGAGTTATCGAGGCCAGGCATGTTGCTCGCAATACCGCGCTTGCCACTGCCGCTGTGAGTGTTGCGCCTCGAGACAATGCCATTCGTGAACCCCTTCCCACCGCCGCTTCTCGAACTCTGCATGGAGGAACTCAATGGGTCAGTCTTCAGGGAACTACTGAGGTTCAATACGATATGACAATTTCAAATGTTATACCTGTCTGGACGGCTTCCGAAACGAATTTCCTGACTATCATACCTGGTACAGCAGCAGGCGCTCCCGCTTCGACAGTGTACTTCTCATTTATCACGGGTACAGCCACATCGACCCCGGGATTACCAGCACCAGAACCGTCAATTCAAGCTATTGTAATTGCCCCAGCTCTTATTCCTGTTTTGCAACGAATTATATCAAGCGGTGGTGGAGAAAAAGCGAACGACGCCATTGATGAGCAAATTGTCGGCGCTTTGGCTGCTAGGGGTTATGAAGCCTCAACCGCAGAACTTATTCCTTTATTGGGACTTGTTATTACTTTCTTGCGCTTTACCTTCGGCACAGATCCGAACGCAGGGCTAAAGCTATCTCCCTACATTGATTTGAGCGAGAAAATCCCAGGTGCCGGAAGCATGGTAACTACGTCCGAATATGATCCAATCTTTACAGCAATCCCAGAACCTGTATATCCAGATTGGATGAATCTCCGTATGTTTTACCCCCCGGTTGGTCCCCTTCCAACGGATTATGATTTCGGCAGTCCATACACGTCAACCTCAGTCTCAAAGGCCGTACCGACACCGACATGCTTCCCAGGCGCTGTTTCAGCTAAAACCAACGACGATATATTATTCCACGCCAATGGGTTTTGCGACGGTTCTGTTCCCGGTTCAAATGATACTTGTGAATATATTCAGTGGGACGCCGGGTCGAACAAGTACCTTGCCTTGGCTTTTGAAGCCAACGATGGAACATGCAGTTACAGTTGTCGAGCAATGTACATCGACATGTTTGCCACATGTAAGTGTTATGTTCTCCGCTATTGTGACGATTTCTTTCTAACATTCCTTCAGGCAGTGAACATGGCAGCATCTCAGGGTCAGGGATATTCAAGGATGGCTGTGGAACATATGCCTTCAACATCACAGACGTAGCGCCTGTGGCTCAATTCCCTAATTTCTCCGCTGAGGAACGCAGTAAAGTGCCGCTACCCCCTCCGACAGGTCCCGCTAGGCTTGAGGTTTGCTACCCACGGGGTAATATATTTACTTCTATGAAAAAGCAGACGTGCAGCTTGACAATTTTAGGAAGCTCTTTGTCACCGAGGAATATTAAATATTATGAAGCTAGTATTTTCGATGGCGGTTGTTATCAGCGAGGATCTGTGCTTGATCCACTTGTTCCGGAGGTCATAACTTCTCAACTGCAAGACAAGCTAAAAATCAATAGTCTTTCATTTGGGCAGGAAGGTGCAACGGTTAAGTTTTGTTATGGTACAGATTGTGTGGATTCAACTACGGAGAAACGCTGTATATTCAAGGGAAACCCGTTCAAACATCCTGGCCGTTTCACAAATACTTTTATGTTAAACTGTCCATTCCCTTGTTAGGAAGGGGCTATTGGGATTTGAGTACTTCTGTATATATATTTTGACATGAGAGCCTAATAGTTACTCCTGAAGCCAGCTTCAAGTCTCGCTTGCGATATACTTCCATCTCACTGACGAGCATTCCCAAGCCCTGTGTTTTCAGTTCGTCAATACGAGATATTGACCAATTCGATTAATAATTGATAAATTTGGCATTAATTTCGTTAATATCACGTATTGGACCAAATAGTCAATTCCTTCCACCCTCAGAGGTTAATTTTGGCATGTCTCGCAACGGAGGTTTGCTCATCAATTCGAACTATTGTAGCCTTAGGTAAAGACCCCAACATCTTAATATTCTGCTAGATGATATTATGCAAAGTTCCATTTTATACCTCGGAATATCGGCGGCCGCAGCATATTAAAGGCGACAATGAGAGGGATTTTCAGCTAAGGGTTACTGAATCCAGTATCCCTAGGTGAGCCGCCCGAGCCCTAATTTTTCAGCATCCTTTGAGGAACGGTTAATATGATATCTGCTTTGGCTGATTTGCTCGACAGGTGCACTGTCTGTCTCGAGAACGGCAATTTGGATCTCGAGGGGAGCTGCACAGTAAGCGGCCCAGTTGCCTACCGCCGAGAAGGCCAATAACGGGGGGACTCGTTCTCTTCTAAAGTAATTGTCGACTTGTATATCTAAGTAGTAGAGAGTAATAAGAATTTCTTTCTACTAGGGTCGCGACGTTGGAAGTTAGCGCGCTTCTTGCGGTAATGGGCTAACGTATACTACCTGGACAACGAGGCGGGGCAACTGATGCCTAACCTAAAATCTTACTTCTATGACATACCTTTCGTAGGTGCGGTGCACAGTATGCGATATCTGACCTATCTATCTTCCTAGGTAAGTGCCAGGCAACACAGTTCATACCACTTATACTATAATCCAACCAGAAATTATTGATATATTTAAGCTCCGCCCCGCGATAACAAACAAGTAAAAGAGAAGTTTCTAAACTACTTGTACTAGTCGAGCCACCGTTGGATGTCCATGCTTATTCACTTGTGAAATATTTTTTATTACAGATAATAGAATGTCTCGAGTCCTCATCTTGCTCATTCTCGTGATGTCCTGCCTTACCACGGCACAACTTACAACTTCCTCCTCCATCACGACCCCGCCTGTGCCTTTCCCATCGCCGATCCAAAATGCAGAGGACACCAACACTATTGAAGACGCACAGGACCCTTATGATGAGCAAAATATGACAGAGTCCCTCCAATGGGGATTACTTGATCTCGAATATGAACCTGGCATCAGGGAGTGGAGATCTACTAATTATTCTTCGTCAGCGCAGTACATGGTTGTCACAACGCAGGGCGTGGATGGGAAAGTGGGGAAGGTTTATGATATTCAAAGTTGGAAGGGGAGTGCAAGGGACGATTGGTTTTGTTAGTTAGGCTTTCTCCTTTTGTTGTATTTCTCCTTATTGGGTTGCTCTCTTCATATTTACTTCGTTTTCAATTTTCTTGTAATTTAGTTGTGTTATTGGTTTTCCGAAAAGGAAACTGGAGAATGGAGAGACCCACACTGACTCAAAGAGTTTTGGAGTTTGAACTGAGTTTATGGATATCATGCTAATCATGGGTTGATACATCTAGCTGTGGCATTCCATCTCAGTACGGAAGTTGCGTAAGTTGGGCTTACTTTTCCCCTCATTCTCTTCCAATGAAGCCGATGTGAGAAGCATATTACTGACGAGACATAACCGGTAATAGTGTATCAGCAGCACAAGCCCGCAACGGGACATTACTTGACCTGGCGAAAATAGATGGCGATAAGGCATATAAAGACATGATGGCACAAATACAACAAGACCGGAAAGGCAACCGGTTAGCTCCCATATATTCTCTGTTTAATCCAGCTTACCATCAGAGCCGAAAGAACTTATGGTAGGGTGCAGATCAGAATACCATGCCCGTCCCCTCGCGGACGAAGGCCTTATCGCCGTGTCCAACTATCTCAACCGTCTCTACAAGTACTTGCGCCGAGGACCGCCTCCACCACAACCGATAACAGACCCCTACCCAATCTTCACTAACATCATCTCCACGCTTCACATGGAAACCGAAAAAGCCCTAGGCGTAAAACTAAACGCCTCATCACCAAACTCTGACGAACCGAGAATTGTCACCCAGCTCTCCGCGCCGTGGAACTTTAACCACACCTACACTTTATCCTTGAAACGCGCGCTGGACGACCTAGGCTTTCTTGCCGGGTACAGGCACTTCCACAGGCTAGATGTAAGACCGGATATAGAGTGGACCGACCATGCAAATGACGAGTGGTACTGGGGTGGTGAGAATGGGACGAGGATGGCGTTTCAATATGCAAGGGAAGGGGCAGAGATGACGGAGTATGACCCCGAGTATTGGTATGGGGACTTTGTATGTGGAACTTCTTTCGTAGAGGAGGATATGAGAATTAGGATGGAGATGGAGGCAAATGGGACGTGGCTTGAACCACCGCCTATGCCGACGCCGAATATTTTGAACTGGGAGTGTAAGGATTGGAGCCGGTGTTGGAGATCTCTGGGGTGGGATTGGTGGTCTTGGAATTTTGAAGGGAAGGGGTATTATTATGAGGATTGATGTTGAAGACCGCTCTTGAGTCGATTCTAGGGGAATCCTGTATACGATAACGTCGTACTTCACGAGTGCCGAATCGATGCCGAAGGAATGATACCAATTCCCATTGTTTCCACCATCGCTACTGGGAAATCGCTATTCGAAGCGCGCTAACAGCTATGGCGGAATAGTTTCCATGAAGTGTATTCCGCAGATGGGCGAGTGAGATGAAGATCGTCATCATAGAGCCCAAGAGATCCTAAATATAAGTATTCAAAATGCTTCGCTAACAAAAGGGGTATAACAATGAGATGACCCTCCAACGCCATTCTCGGTCCCAACACCAGTACCAATCCAATTAGACCTTGTCCGAACACTCGGACAAGTTCATAGCTTCGTTCACAGTAGTTTTCGTGCCAGCCGACTGTGTACTCGCATGACTTCCAGGCTCAGCCGGCCATTCCTGAATGCTCTCCTCGTCACCCTCCTCGCCCTCCTCGCGCGAGCGCTGTGCCTCCAACTCCCCAGGGGGGTTTCTTTCCCGCTTCGATATGACAAAACTCGGTTTCGACAAATGGAATCCCGAAGACAGGACACCGGCCCTCCGTAGAGCGCGCTCAGCGGGGCCTTTAAGACAGGGCAAGCACGCCGTAATAATCCCAACCAAGCCCTCGAGCTGTGCCCATAAGGAAATACGCACGGAATTTGTGAGGATGTCGCCTGTGTGCATGGACTTGTAGGTTGTCATCCTAGCGCAGCGGATGGCTGTTGTGAGTATACCCATGGCCATAAGGACACCAATTAGGAGTCGTTCCCTAAAGGGCCGGTTTAGGGTCCATATTAGTTTTATGGGCATTATTGCGAACGTTAAATCCATTAGTATGAGGATTACTGTACATATGGGAATATTCAGTAAGTCTTTGGGGTATTTAGTAGGATAGAAATGAGGGGACGAGGACTCACCAGCGGATGTAAACCCGAAAACATTTGTCTTCTTAGGATCCCAGCAGTGGGCATAATACACGAATTCCCAATTCGCCCGCACAGGAGTGCAGTTGAAGAGCAGTATAATGATATCGGCCATTGCAATAAGGACCTGGATGGCAATCAAGGTCCATAATACACCCCGCCAAGGTTTGTTGATGTTAAGTCGGAGAAGGGAGAATGCGACTGAGATGCGGACAAACGCCACGGCTACAGCCCATATGATATATGAGGCGTACATACATTTCAGGACAATGGTTTGGTTTTTTAGGGATATGCGAAACATTGGGTGGCCCCAACCGTATGACGCGGCTGCCGCGCATATAAAGTAGCTTGCGATCGAGAGGATCTGGCATTACGGTTAGTTATTTTTCTATTAGATACCAGATATAACTAGGTAGAAAGGGGGGATTGTTTACCAGCGCCATACCAATCAAGTAATCATCCTGTTTCAAGTGAGACGTAGGGCGGAAACGGGTGTATATTCGTGTGGTGCAGAGACCGGTTGCCAGCGCCAGCAACAGCCCACAGGGCACCAAGTACATCCGAGACGCATTGCTATCTGGAGGGATATGGAAAGAGCCGGTCATTCTGTTCTGCTGCTCCTCCTCCCGATACCGCCCTTGACTTGAAGGGCGCCTTCAAAACACTACCGAATCGATTGTTTGTTTCGTGAGAACTTTACCAGTGATCGGACTAAGCATGGAAAAAATGATGCGGCGGCTCACGGCTTATGGCCCAGGGTCAGAGATGGAAGAGGTCCACGCTGGACGGAGGATGAAAGGACCCCATAGTCGAGAATTGAATCGCTGAGGATATGAGGAGCGGGAGAGTGATAGGTAACGAAGCAACTGACAGCACCAACAGTTGAAGAGAAACGAAAACATAGAGAATAATGGATGGGGAATATAAACAAGCAGTTTATCCACAACAGCACAAAGCTTGGTTGTTTTTCCGGCGAACGGGTTCTATCAGAAACTCCTACATGAGGTGAAGAATTGGTCCCGGCGATCCCCAACGGTTTTCATTTACCCCGCGGCGAGGGGAGAACGTCGGGCTCATGACCTGCCTAGCTTAGGGTGTGTACCGCGTTGATGGTGTTAATGAGATAGGATGGGTGTACTAGACGGAATACGTAGTAATAGAAAGCTTTGGAGAGGTTAATAATATGTAGCCTAAAGAAAGGGTTCGGCCCGGGGACTTAGCCAATCATGTACCTTATGTACAGCATAAGTACGGCGGATATCGAGGACGTCAGTGACAACACCCCGCCCGGCTGCGTCTGGGATCCAAGGCCATGGCATAAGAGCGAGACCGTCGCGTTTGGCTGGCGTATATTCAATTGTATTATTGTCCGAAGGTGACGCGCCATAGGCATGAGCACGGACATGAGGAGTACTGTACATACATACTCTGTAGTCCGATTTCTCATACCAAAAAAAATTGTTTAGCGACCAAACGTCGCTCTTATATATAATACCAAATAAGCAAGTATCCGCTAACGAAGTACAAGGGCGTGGCACTTGGTCAAGTGTGTTCTGGTCAAATTGTACTTTCGTTATCGCCAGGGACGACAGGGAAAAAAAGGGGAAACAACAACGAAAAGCGACAACAAAAAAAGCGACAAGAGACGTAGGCAATTCGACACCGGGCCGAACTCTTTTGCTATTTTTAAGGGCTAGATCTAATTTAATTAAATTAATTCATTTTCATTTTCCTTTTTCTTTTGGTCGGGTTGATTTAGCGACGAGAGGGACCGGCAGATTAGCTGATTGATAGTCACCCCCCAGAAGGTAATATCATCATACTGTGATGGATTGCTATTATTGACAATTTCGTAGTCTAGAATCAGCGTCAGTCTATATTTCAAAGGCCAGGTAGTAATATACGAAGACCCCGCAGATTATCCAAGGAGAATTAAAATTTATTTCATTCAATATCCATAAACCCAAAAAACCATATTCTATCTACATATTCAATCTCCCCATTGCTCAGTCATCCGAATCTGACTCCTCCCCATTCCCCGTCAACGGCCCTGCAATACCCAGCATCCTCCTCCCTAATAAATCGTCACTGCTAGCCAACCCGATCTCACTCCTCTTCCTCTGCCCGAGATCCTTACCGATCTTAGCGATCACTTTGCTCTCGGCTTGTTTCTCTTTCCTAACGTTCTCCTCCTCCCTCCTTTCCTTATCCTTCGCCTTGCTGCGCGAGGTCATAGACATCTCAAGTCCCATGTCTTCATCCCCTGAGCTTTCAGTAATTTTGCGTTGGTGATGGCGAGAGGTAACAGGTGGCCGGTGCCTGGCACGTGCTTCTTCTTCATCAGCAGCAGCGAAGATATGTTCGATCCATGTTGAGCAACGGAAGATATATTTCCAGCCCTCTGGGAAAATACCGACGAATTGCAGGAATCCGTGTGAAATGCCCGGGATGAGGACGACTTCGACGACATCTCTCTCGTCGAATTCCTTTCCTAGTCGTGCGCTGGATGCCTGCTCTGCGGCATGCTTTGCGGCTTTTGCCCGGCGGAGACGGCCTGCGAAGATGACCGTGTCATCTACGAGGGGGTCACGCTCTCCGGTTAGGAAATATGTCTTGGGGAACTGCGCAAGTAGGTTATCGGGAGCGAGGATAGGCGAGAGGAGATATTCTGTGGAGAAATCGGGACGATTGTGAGGCCCGATGTATAAAATTATCATGGCTCTCATCATTTCCGGGCTCAGGATCCGGTCGTTGAAATAAGATATCATGCTTGACATTGCGAGGCGGGTCTGGAGTGGTGCCGGGCGATGAGATCCAGATTCTGCGCGACTATCATGCCGGATGGTGGTTGGAGACAGAGATACTGGAGCCGCGGTGGAATATTGAGGAGATGGAAGGGAGATGGGCGTAGGACGAGTTACTTCCGAAATAGCTGTGGTAGGGTCGACTTGTGGCGTGCTGGAGGCATCTTCATCGTCTGATTGATGGGGTGTTCCGGCCGCCAATGTATATTGCATGCTCTTCCGCCGAATAATGTTCTGATTTGTCTTGCGCGTTCGCCGGTCTTTTATTAATGACATTTGCTCTTCGGACATCCAGTTCCCAATATTCATATCCAAGCCAGGATATATCAGGACGAGTCCGTCTGGAATAGGAAGTACTTTCTGCCCATGAGTACGTTGCATGAGCGTCGAGCCTGACTCGATTATCATCAGTGTGGTACTAGTAGCAAGATTTCCACCTGCACTATCACCAGAAATGACAACTTTAGGCACTTTCTCTCCAGATAGACCAATACATCGACCTTTGCTCGCAACGATGGTGCAATACACATCAAAACATTCATTCAGCGCATACGGATATGGATACTCAGGCGCCTTTCGATAGTCTAGACTTAGAATTGGAAGGCCAGTCTTTCCGGCCCATGCAAATAACTTGTCATCGGCCATCCTCGGATCCATTGCTACAAATCCGCCTCCCGGTATATCGAGGACGATCTTGGTATGATCTTTCAGGGCTGAGAGTGGCCCGTCGAAGTATAGCCAGGCCTTGACAGGCTCCTTATAATCGCTCGTTGATGGTCGTGGGATCCTGATTGCGCGGGGTGGATACCTCATAAACCTCGGCCGCATCACAGACTGCATAGCTCTCAGGTATGGAGTATGGCCTTTATTCCAGCTGACGCGCAGATGTTCCACGGTCAACATTCCCCTCACTTTCCGGACCTTCTCATCTGCCTGTTCTGCGGCAATGAGATAGTAGGCAGTGAAGACAACACTGGCCAAGTCCCTCAGCCACTTCCTCTTTATGCGCATGGCGGACCAAAATCCGGCATCTAGTGCTGTCGTAATCCATGTTGCTCGGAAGTATGATCTGCTATAGAGATTGGCGAGAGGTTCGGGGCATTCGAGGCCAAGTAGCTTGCCTAGGTTTCGCGCAAGATAGAGGTAGAGGAGAGTCACAACAACGGTCTGCCAGGGAGTGATGAAGCCGGCGAGCCTTCGAGATAGTTTCCGAACAGCTGGTGGGCCATGTTTATGTCCTCTAATGTTTTGTTTTGTTAGCAACTCAGTTCCTTTTTTGCAGCACAGATTCAGAATAGGTTATTAGGGCTAAGTACCTAAAGAGATAGAAAGACCAAAATGAAACCACTGCAAGAACTTGTATCTTTCTAAACCGGACGGACGGCCGGCCCAAGACATGATCTACCACCAGCTACAGTTAGCATGCTTGAATCCATAGTTGGGGTAACCTTCTAGTGATGTTATCATACCTATCATCTTAACATTTTATTTGTTATCGCGGTGCATTCAAGTGTTGGTGGCCTCGGAGGACGCTGGGGCCTGACGACTGAATAAAGAGTGTTGTGTTACGTAGTACGCATTTGGCATGTGAGTGCGTCGCAGCAAACAAACTCCGGACATGTGATGGAATGCGGTTGCAAGCACCGGGTGTCCGTATCGTTATGAGCGGCCACAGAAATAGGCCTGCATGTAAATCGTTGAGAAGCTTTCGAAGCAAAGCCGGGCATCGCAACTTGCCCCGTCGAACATCTGGGAGCTCCCTATATAATTCAATTGTTGATGTTGATGTCAACGTCGTGAACAATATACTGCTGCTAAAGACCTCGGCAAGTTTAGTTGGAAAATTGTCGCTTACATAACGTTGCGTATGGACAGACTATGGCGCATTCTTGGGCGAATTTGGTGCAAACCACTTTTCGCCATGTTATATGGCCCAACGGCCACGAATATCTGACTGAAATTGAGATATTTACACTACTTGAATATCTCAATTTCGGTGAGATATTCACGAGCAGAACATCAACGTCACAGACAGAGCAGAACGCACACTTGAGCAGCTCACCGACAAGCTCTCGGAAAGCCTAGAGCCAAAGCCTTTATGGAGGCCTACACTGAAGCCCACATGGTCGGTATAGAAGACGTTGCTTGGTCTTACAACAAGTGCTATCAATTACACCATCACTGCAATGGAGATACTGTTTGTAAACAGTTCTCCAGATACCAAATATCCCCTACTTGAGGCTACTACATCAGCCGCAAGGGAGGACCCTACCGAATCAAAAAAGATGGTGCAGATTGTGAGAGGTGCAGCCTCCATAACCAACTTTGCATGACCTATGAGGACCCTCGGATATCTTCAAGAAGATGGAGGTAGACGCAAATCGGCGCCATGGTTTCCAGCATGCTATTGGAGAAGCTACATATAATCAACATATATATCTCTAGTGCATATTTTAGCGACTGATCCAAGGTCATATGAGGTCTCAGCCCTCACAGCGTGTGGGTCTTAGTGATGATGACTGTGGCCGTTGGTTATCCTGTTAATGGCAAGGACCCGTCTCGGCCTGGTCCGGTCATTGGCACGCTGTAAGCCAACAGTGTATTTCAGACGTAATACACCTCACATTCATGACATATCTACCATGGCCGATTTCTTTGGATGTGCTAGTATGTTCTCTTGGCTTTCATTTATAACATACCTTTGCCCCTAACCACGCCGCGAACGGTATAGATAGAGAATATAATGCATGGTAAAGATCTATTTGCCAACCTAAAGAACAAGCAAGTACACTATAAATACGCATGTCCATTTTGCGTAGATGACTACCTTTTTCAAGCCACCTTTAAAAGCGCCCCTTGATTTCGAGGGAAATTTATCGGAACTTAACATTCTCCACGGGGTGTAAAGGCCCCAAGGACAGACTTCTCGGAACGCCTTCCAGCACTTGGGAGCCCTTTTTCTTCTATGACAATGGTAAGATATAGATACACGGCCCCTATTAGAGATCTACTTATCAGCCACACCTTGGCCCCCAGGAGAATTAATTCACAAGGGCTTTATTTTGTGGAACCTCCTGCTTGCTGACACCTGCATTCGTTATCAGGGTGAGGGAAAACGGCAGTTTCTCGATTTGTTTAGCAATATACTCTAATGGCCGCTAGAGAAAAGGAGCATAGCGACTGGCAAGGAGTTGTTGGAACACCCTTTTCTTCAGCTATCAGAAGACGAAGATTGATTGATTGTATGTTAAAAATACTAGAACGAAAAGGGCAAGGCGTACAACTAGAAAAATGCCGGCGATATCATCACACTCTGATTGGTTCTTAAGGTAAACAAATTAATATATGTTTGTAGTGAAAAGCCCCCAAATGTAGTAGGGTCTTAGGGACAATATTGCGTTTGCTCTTCCCTGCACTCCCACACTTCCGACGAAGGTCTCTGACCCTGGGATGCTCGTATGCTCTGACACTTGTTTATATCCGAACTACCACCAGCCCCGCACTGCAACTTGCCCTAGCCTTTCGCAATCCATCTGGTCCCCATTCCCAAGACGGCTGTTTTCCACGACCGCCCCCACCCTTAACTGCTTCTGTCTTGTATGGCGATGCCTTCATTGCTCAGCTCGTAGGCAGTGCACCACAAGAAAAATATGGGCATTTATTAGCAATTTTTAGTTTCACAACCAAAATATCTTGATGGGGGCGGAAGCGGCAAGGTATACCATTCCCTACGTGTGGGAATAGCTTCATTCTAGCAACCGCCATGGCGAGCCTCCAGTAGCATGGCAGCGCATAGTCTGGAGCCTGGACTGGATCTTATTAGATGGTGGCTATGCAGATCTATCCCATTCGGATACCTCGGCAGATTGATTGACGAGTAGTGAAGCCCTCGTTCTAACGTTTTCTCCCCGTTTCATCTGTTCCCCATGTTGTTCCTTGTCTGTGGATGCGTGTCTCAGGGGGTAAATGGAACAAAGCTTGTTTATTTCTGGCGGGGCTGAAACTCCGCCTCCTGTCCCTTACTCCTGAAACGAGCACAAATCTGCACCTGGATCTGACCCTCCATCTTGTGCATTCCCGTAGCAATACTTCGTACAATTTCTCATCATCATAGCACAGAGATCTGTCTATCTGAATCGTGGTGGATAACTGTGCTACAGTATGCTCTGTGCTCTCTGCTGCTTTGTATGAGTGAGGGAGCACGCGGAATTGCTCTCTCTCCCACCCCGGGAAAGGATGGCACGCCCCGTTCCGCATGCTGGACCGTGCCGCTCAGCTTCCGCGTTGGGAATGGTTTCGTACAGGATTAGTACTCGAGTACCGCGGATTGTTCGTTTCGTTCGTTCTGGGCTTGCCCCGTCATTGCGCTCAGCTCCAGTCTGGGTCTCTGGCGTCCAATCCTCCGCCCACAGGCTTATTATTATTCGTGTTCACAGAGACTCATCCAATCCGCCACTCAGAACCTGGCCAGGCCGTTGCATTTGGGCAGGGCCGCGGCAATAACCCTGGATTCTGGCTCAAGCTTAAAAGTTGAATTGCTGACTGCAGCTGCCCGACGCGAAGGACCTCCCACCGTAGCATTTTCTGCAGTCAGATTTATTTAGAACAATCTCCTTTCCTCACCTCATCCCCACCATCGCAACTGTCCTTCTCTTTTCTATTTGTCTCCGCGTTCCTCCCTCTGTATATTTTCTCTTCCACCCTGCTTCCTGGCTACTGCCTTGTTGAATTCTCCCGCTCACTCTCGATCCGATCGTCCCTGGCCAACTCTGGTAGAAGCTCAGGCTGTTTCGCCCAACATCCACACCTCCCTGCCGCTCAACTCACGACTTCCAACCATACTAATACGCAATGGCTGATGATGGAGGGGTAGCGACTGGCGGTGCTGGTGGTGGTGCTGGTCATGGTAATAGCCATGGGGACATGCATGATATTTCGCGCGCAGCACAACCAGCGTTCCTCAACCATAACTCGCGCAAATCCACTCTCAGCAAGACCGGTTTCGATGAGAATATAGCAGGCTATTCGGGGACTGATACGCCCATATCGTTTGGGACAAAGCAAGCCCGGCATGGAGCGCCAGACATAACTGATTATTTCGTACGGTTCACTTCGCAGCATCCATTCATAGGGAATCTCAATTCTAACTAAGAATACAGGTCGGCCCTCGAGATCTTGAAAAGCATTCAAAGCTACCATACTTCTTGCAAATGCATGGCAGCATTCTCCCAAAAATGATCGTTCCGTTATCATTGATTGCTTCTTGGGCATCGCTGATTACTTGTCTCCACAAATTCGTCACACCTCGTAGGATCACCTCCCAACTTTTAATCAATTTTTAACTTTACGTGTACTAACTTATTCTAAACTTCTACAGTTGGTGTATCCACCCTCCTGCTCACAGTGCTCGGTTTCGTCGTCGGTCTCGCCCTGTCTTTCCGCAGCAGTACCGCCTATGAACGATACTCTGAGGGCCGCAAGACCTGGTCAGCCCTCGTAGTCCACTGCCGTAACCTCTCGAGATATATCTGGATTCATACCGATGAGCGAGAGGGCGAACTTGGCAAGCAGGATCTTCTTGCCAAAGTAACCGCTATGAACTTGGTCCTCGCCTTCGCCGTCGCTTTGAAGCATAAGCTCCGATTCGAGCCCTTTGCCCATTACGCCGATATCACGGACCTGGTCGGCCATCTTGATACCTTTGCCAAAGCTGCCCACAAGGAGGAACATCTGAAATCGGAGAAAATATCCCCGTGGAAGAGGGTTGGCGGGTATTTGGGTCTCTCAATGGCCAGCAGCAACCCTCGAAAGGTACTCAAGCGCGCGGATAAGCCGTTGGGGAATTTGCCATTGGAGATCTCGGCATACCTAAGCGCGTATATCGAAGAAATTGTTAACAATGGAACGATGAAATCACCCACAGTCGTTGGACAAATGCGTACGTCCCTACCCCTCTCCTAAACATGCAAAGTTACCTGTCTAACTCATAATATAGTCACCTCGCTCTCCGCCCTGACCGACTCCCAAGCAGCCGCCGAACGTGTCCTCACGACTCCTCTGCCAGTCGGTTACAACATCCTAATATCCCAAATTGTCCTCCTTTATGTCTACCTCCTTCCCTTCCAACTCCTAGAAAGTCTCAAGTGGGTCACCATTCCCGGTACCATCGCCGCAGCATATATCATCCTCGGTCTTGCATCAATTGGCAACGAGCTCGAAAACCCCTTCGGAGACGACGTCAACGATCTGCCTCTAGATCAGTA
Organism: Venustampulla echinocandica; assembly: GCF_003357145.1. Classification (NCBI taxonomy): domain Eukaryota; kingdom Fungi; phylum Ascomycota; class Leotiomycetes; order Helotiales; family Pleuroascaceae; genus Venustampulla; species Venustampulla echinocandica. Next base: position 688,987 of record NW_022474205.1, on the reverse strand, counting down.
TTGTGCTGATTTGGCCAAGGAGCTGAACGTCATGATGAGTGTGAAAACCCCTAAATTCGGCGATTTCGTGAAGGATTCTGCGCAACACAACAAGGTTCTTTGGCCTTTGAGCACGAGCGGATATTCAGAGTGGGCAGCCAGGCCTGAGGCCGATATACGAAGCGCGCTGAGGGCTAAGGTCATTGCTGGGAAACCGAGCGCACCCGCTGGAGAAAAGAGCCGGACCCCAAGTCTGAAGGAGAGCGTAGTCTAAGACTTTTACGGAAACTCCAAACATAGGACAGGTGCATAGAGGATTATGGAGTTTGTTTCCGGGATACATATGCATGCATGTCAGATTTGCATATTTCGTTCTCGGTCTGGGCAATGGGAAATCGACATTATCACATAGCGAGGCGTCAGATCTGCTCTTTTTACACAGCTTTGTACATGTACAAGTACCCAACAAAATTGCTTTTAATGTTTTTTAGTTACAACGCTGGCTCGTGGCAACCTTTTCAAATTCTCGCAGTTCCGTGACTACAGGCCAGTTCCCCTATCCGAAATGGCCACTCGTTTGTGTCCTTTTACAGCTCCCTATCACTGTGCTACCGCTCAGATTCCTACTGCGTTTATTATTGTTCATTCCATACGGCAGAGCGTAGATCATAGAACAGGTTGTCAGCTTTCCCCACATCAACTCGAGGGAGCGTCAATCACAGGCACAGTAGACGAACCATCTTACTATCCCACATCCGAGTTCCTAGTGAGCCTTGCCATTCTAGATGATCCACAACACGAGGAAAGTTCCAAAGCAGAGCAAAAAATAACCAGTGGCGACGTGCACTAACCGCTTAAAATATTTCCCTTATGCCTAGCGTGAACACCTTCCAATTAATTTATAAACAAATAACATATCCCTGTGATTTCATGTTGCCGTTGCTCAAAATCTCTAAACTGTAATGGTCGTGGATAATAGTGATTTCCAAAACTTGACACTCCGTCATATGTTAGGTGGCCCCATTCTTCATGCATTTGGTTCTTCTATCTCTAGTTTATTGGTGCTACTTGGGGGTGGATTTTTGTGTGGGTGATAGATACAAGCCAAATATTTCAAGGAAAAGTCTAGATGATATAATTGCATGTTCTCGCCCTATATTCGTGCAACCAAACAATGAAGATCAAGAGAGAAAACTAGTCCCGAAATATCACACCGTGAAACTAAAGAGGGGCCTAGAATAACGACTTCACGTCGCTCCAACACCAGTTTACGAGGTTGGTGAGTTTAGAAATTCTCCAAGGAAAAGTCCTAGGAAACGAGTTTTGCACACCTGATTAATATTGTTTATGTTGGTAGAATAGGGACTAGGTCTTTTACTCCTCCATCGGGGAGAGAGTGGGAAGTTATTTGTGAGAAAATCAAGTGTGAAACTTGTAGTTTGGAGCTGGAGAGGGATTGAGTAACTGTAGATCACTTGCTGATGGGATCATAAATAATATCATATGTTTCGATGGTGCTTTGTTGCCATGATGCCATCTATTGTGATACTAACTGCAGCTTAAGAAACCTAATTATGACCAGGGGTTTCCTTGCTTCTTTTTTATTTCAGGATGTTGTACCATACTACTTTACATGTGGTATAGGTGGCGAACTCCCTAGATTCGCGCCGGTATTGCCATCTTTTTACTGGATTGGTAGGACGAGCATAGTTAGTATCATCTAAGCATAAATAGTTATAAGCCCACCAAGAATACATAAGGCACTATAGTCAATCCTATTCGAACACAACGATGCAATATGGCAGGACTTTCTATTGTCACGCTGGTTGTAGGTTTGCAGTCTGGCGGGTATATTATCATTTAGTGTGCCATGTATGTGGTAATATAGTATGCATTACGCCGGATATATTTTATTCTTGCCTATTCTCTTCCTACCTTGTCTTCTAATTTTCCGCTTTCCCTTGTCACCAACAAAGAAAGTAATACCAACCCTTCAAGTAAAATATTTTAATTGAAGCTTGTTAAATGCACTAATTCAATAGAGATTAATTGCTACATACACTGCTCGTATCTTTAGAATGGACTGAACACCAATGACGAAGCTTTGCTTTAATTTTCGAGATCGTCCTAAGGTTTTCAGATGGCCCATGACATTGCGCTAGGTGTGCCGATCTTGACCGCAATGATATTCCTCAGAAGTAGAGTCATTGAGGTGGTAAGGGCATCATTGAGCCATTTAGTAGAGATACGGGGAGATGTATCCGCAAATAAGAGTTCAAGATCATTGAATATGAAGCATCTTGGAAGATGGTAAGACCTACTAGTAACTTTACAACACCACGCGATATAGAAATTCCAAAGTGACAAAGCTTTTTTTTACAAATAATTTTCTTTACATATAATTTTAGTTCGTAGTTAAAGGTTATAATGTGGCAGAAACGGGTATTAAAATTCGATGCCCGAATTCTGACACTTCTCAGAGATGTCTAAGGAGCAAAGAGTATGGCGGCCAAGTTAAAAACCTCGACCAGGCTTTGGCAGACGAACTGAAGGATCTTAAAGGGAATCAAATGACGTGGGTCAAGTTGCGAAAGTTCATGGGCGAGACTTTTATTCTAGGCTGCCTAGGACTGGTAGGCGTTAATAGAAGTTTTAGAACGCTCTGGAGGCAGTAAACTTGCATTTATAGCCTACTGCATTGACTCCTATCGATATCTATGAAGCTGCGGATCTCGTTAATCTACACATAGTCGAGGCCATAATTATATTTCCAGACCCAAAGCGTTCCAAAAGGCGTCGGTACCTTGAGGATAACTTTACCAACACCTCCTGCATAACGGCCTAGAGGAAAATGTGCAATAACGGCTATGGTGGCCTGTTGCTTGGACTAGTTCCGGCTCATCAATGCCGGGAACAAGATCATACCATTTGCGGTTTTCAGGCCAGAACTTGCTGTATGAGAACGGATAGTCGTCTACGAAATCAAATGCTTCGGAAGCGGTATGATGCTTATTGAGGATAACCTACTCACCGAAATAACTAATTAGCTTCGCTATCGAACTATCGTTATAGGTGCCCCAGGCTCTCACATCAGCCGGGAGCTCAAGCTCAAGCCCCAATATCTCTTGCACAGACGCACAAATAGCCAAAGAGGTAGGAATCGTTGGTTGCGGAGAAAGACGTTTGATTCTATGTGTGAAGCTAAAGTCTAAAGTAGTCGCACATTAGCACGCAATTAAAACCATAGAAAGATGTAGTTGATAATACCTGTGTAATGGGACCTGGTACTTATTGTCGACGGGAGGCTGCAGTATGTGCAATATTTGTTTGGAAGAGGGACAACCTATTCTCGTAGCACATCAATTCCCTTCCAGCCGAGGGTTGACGTTGATTTATCTCTTGTGATCATAGAAGAAGGCTGCGCGTAGACAATAGCAATTGTCCTATGCCGATGAATGAACTATGTCCATGGATCGTCCCTTTGATTGCTGTTCCTCTCTATATATCAACCCTCAAGGCGACACCAAGTTACCACAGCTTATACCCTATTAAGCGATACCATGTCTAATTAAACTGGATTACTTTGCAGTACTGATAGAGGGAAGGTATGTGCCTTTGGACCGGTACTATGTCGTTCTGAGAAGTGAGAATAGTCGTAGTAGAAACCGGCCAGATGAATGAGGGTAATAGTGAAAGTTGAATACCAATATTGTTTCGCACCGACACTCTTGTTAATGCGCAAACATTACATCTTTCAAAGATACTTAATTATGGCCTTGTTGATCGAGTTGCCCCATCCTCATACCAAGTTCCAAGGCTGCTAGGTGGGGGAGAAGGGGTTTTTGGTCTTGTAGAGTCGGTCGCGAAAAGATTGAAGGGCGGGAACTCCGGATCACTTCAATGCTGGAATGTATAAGCAAAGCTATTATGAGAAAAAATTGGGGGGATATCACTCCCTCTTATGGTCATCATGAAAAGGATACACCGATATTACCATGCCTCCTCTTGGTCTTGACGCCCGATTTCGGAGCGCTTACTATATGCATCGAGCCTTTTATACCAATAATTAGACATGGTGTATCACCTTGCTTGCTGACTTTGCATATTGACGCACAACTATATGGGGACACAGTTCAATTATTAGGGATGTGCTGATGGCATTGCTTTCTCTTTTTTAAGCCTGTTTCGCTCCATTTCTTTCTTCGGTTACACATTTCGAGTTTCCTCTATTGATTATACAAACGGTTAAAAAATTCAAAACATAGCAATTTTAAATCCTTTATGATCTGCATCCTAATGAGCTACAATTGATGGCCCTAGCCAGCTCTAACAAAAAACTTGAGTGACTTTGCGATTGTTAATTCCCGTTTAGGGCTTACATGACGCAAAATCCACAACCTGACCATACACGGGACAAAGGTAATACCCTACACTCTATATATTTCCCTTTAAGGCTTAAATACAAACTGCAACACACATAAACACACATAAAAGGGACCATCTTGAAAGATTTCGCCCATTTTTTGCTCGCCAGGGGTAAATCACGCGTAGGTTCGTGGGTTCTGAAACATCGGCTCAACCTCGCCTGGAAAGAGGAGTGTATCCGAACTTGGCACATGTATTTTCCATTTTAAGGGGTAAACAAAATGTGGAATACAAAACGTGGACACTGTGTGGTTAAACATAAACCCAAATCTGCTGCAAACCTGGGGTCGGGTGGTCGATTATATGGGTTGGTGACCCTATCCCCTAGTTGCACCTATGCTGTATTGGGAAGCTTCGCTCCTTTTTAGAATCAGCAAGGTATAAAATGCTATAAGCTCTCATTCGTTAAGCTTCGCGTACTTCGCTGGTTTATGCCTATTGTTTGTCGGTAACCCTCCCGAAAAGCTGTGCAAACGCAAGGACTTCATCAACACGCAGTCAGCGATGCTATCAGTGACAACTGGCTTAACCTTCCTAATCGAGTGCCTACCACAGCTCCACTCATTTTGCCTTTCCTTCATACGGGCCTTTACCTTTGGGACTACTTGAGATTGCCCTATGCGGAATCAATCCAGGTCTAGCTCGACGCCTTGCTGATCTCCGAGGATTCATTCGTGTCCCGCTAGGGTAAATACAGTTGTTTCCGATGGAGAGGCTATTGGCGGGGTATTTACAGCCTTGTTGTCGACGTCTTCCCTTTTTATCTACATTCCATCATTGTGATCAGCTAACAAAATATCAATTTTGTCTTTGGAACTTTCAAGGCTGTTCCATCAACCTAACATTCGGGACATGCGATAGAACCCCTGAGGGACTGGTTGCTGAAATGCCGCGTTCAATTGCGAAAGATTTCGAAGGTTATATTGTCGCAAAGGGTTTCAAGAACATTGGAAGCACGTGGCCATTGTCATGGCTGTTGGGGAGAGCTTCCTGTAGGTTGGTATATTGATGGTATGTGAAACTTTCCTCTCATCGGAAGTTGACTTACAGTGAAAATATTTTGTTGTGACGGTCTTTGGAGGTAACAACATAGCGGGGTTTTCTTCAAACCTGGATCTACACAAGTCTTGTATAATACTAACCTCTACTAGAGCACCAAAATCTGCGCGGCTTTACGATCCTGGACAAGTAATGAAATAGGGAGCCTTGAAATACGGTTTCCGCTGAAGTTAGAAACGAAGCGCTGAAAGAAAAGGAGAAGTTGAGTGCCCTTAGGGGACTAAGCGAGGGAGGTCATATGACTACCCCTTTTACAAATATTCTAGCAGAATAACTAAGTATCGAGGTATCACAATCATTTCATTTGAGACTTCGGGACCCTGCGAGGGCCGCTAACTGGTAGGGACATTAGTACTTGCTTACGGGGCAAACTGTGATTGGTACTGTGTATATTAAATAACAGATAATAACTTGATAGATATAATCCAAGAATTATTGCTACAACTACTATATCTACTGTTGGTGATGCCGACTTCGGAAATAACCACCACCCAAGTAACAGTCTCGCGACTCTCGCCTTATTCCGCTCTTCCATCCCCTTCTCGCCTCCGCAACCTCGCACCAGCAGTACGCAGCTGTGCAGCTCATTATCCATTGATATACAGCACGAGGGAAGAAGGATTCGTGAGTTCTTGATAGCTGCTTGATGGTGGGTAAATGACCAAGGTTTTTGTTCAGCTCAGAGAGGTGGTGGGTGAAAGTGGAGAGATCAGCTAGTAGGGGTGCCTTCTTCTCCCTTGCTTTCTCCTCAATAATAATAATAATATCCAAGAGTCTCTTGTGCCAAATAAATAAATAATAAATAATAATAATAAATAAATATTCGAATAAAATAAAATATTCGAAAAGGGGACAAAAGCCAAAGAGGGTGCCACTGCAGCCCGGCCATGCATAAGATGGCGATGATCAATACCCCATCAGGGTGAGTTCATATGCTTCCGAAAAAAAAAAAACTTTCTAGAACACCAAGAAACGTAAATGAATGAATTGGAGCAGGCAGTGAGTACCATCGCCGAAGGGTCCATCCTATGAGCAACTTATGCACCCTGAGAAACCCTCCGAAGGCATTGATCGACAACGCCAAGATGACATGGCATCCTTCAAATTCCCATAAAAACAGGCGGGCATGTAGGGTATTAGAACAGCTGCTAATTGTGCTTTTTTCAGGTTCTCACGGCCCGATACCCATGCAAGACACGGCTGAGAACTAAGACATGACAACTATCATACTGAGACAAGATCTTCGACGGACCATGTCGGAGATCGGGCAATCGATACTTGGCATCTCAACGTTTGATCTATCCTTAGGCTTCGGGCGAGTTAACTTCACCCTACAATTAAGCCCGGGCTCCCGGAATACTGATGAAGGTTGAGCATTTCCACTCTCTTCTAGAAGCGCGTATGGTATAGGATTAATTTTCGTGAAACCTATGTCATGTTATATCTTGCATATGGTGTTGTACGCCATTGAACTTAAAGTTTCCAAATGCCGCCGGCACATGGTGGAAATATTTCAATGTATGTCTAGCCAAGGCGCTGATTCCTGCAGGCCACCTGATTGTATCTGCCCAACGAGAGAGATGGAGTTCTAGATGTATAGTCAGCCGATGAAAGGAGGAATTCCGGGCTTTAGGAGGGGCTGCTGAAACTTAAACAGCATTAGGGGCGTTAGGTGGCGTCCAAGGCGTTCGTTCGGGCCGTTGAAGGCGCTTGAGGCTCTATCAACGTGTGGCCACTGGTCATGAACGGCAAAGTAGTCCGAGTCAGGCGCAGCGCTGGAGATGGTGGAGATGCATTGGATTATGAAGCTCGTATCCAGGAGCTGAGCCTTCAGTGTCTCTCGTGTTGCCCGAAAGAATGTGTGTTGTAAATCGTCATCATACCCTATGTGGCCTCAGCAGCAAATCACGTTATATGCTGGCAAACCAACCCAAGCGTGGCAGCCGTTGTCGTACATACGTCCGGAGCTCTATGCCTGCAATGTGGCTTTGTGTCGCCGTGGTATGGATGGTACACAGTTGCACAAGCTGGTTTAGTATTGCAAATCCTGTGACTGGGATCGCCCCCCGGATGCAAGATACTTTGTTCCGCAAAGAATTCTCCGTGTATAGCCCTGGGGAGAAAAGATATTCCGTCATAAAATCACTGGAATTTATATGGGGTGTGGCATTGCAGGGTGGTATTAAGCCGCTCTATAAGTCTCAGACTCTCCGCTTGTCGATCGCATCATCCTGGTAAGTTAAGCCCCCAATACAACTACAATTGCACTAGAGGGCGGAAGGCGCTTTCAGGGTATAGGCGCCATTTAAAGAATCCGGCTCTGGTATAAATTGCAGCTGCATTGCATAATTACCCATCCTTCCTCTTGACAGGATCCGTTTTTCGCCATTGCTGCAGACTCGCTCGTTATTCGTAGAGCCGTGTACCGTCACTTGATCTACACGCCGGAAAACTGCTAAACAGTTGAGATGGCAGCCGGCTTCCGGGAGAGTCTCCAAGGAAAAATGGGTTGACATACGACGGCACGGAACCACCCATTAGCAGTAACTCGGGACCACTCGGAGGGTTCTTCTCTGCATACTACTCACGAGTTGCTACCTTGATAGAAGAGATCGGCATATATGGTCTGCTTACATCCGTCCGTATACGCCGGGCATTTGATCAATTTGGCTTGTTACATGGTCCGAAGCTATACTGGGTAAGTGGTATAGAGAAGCTATTGCGGACACACGGATAGCGGAAAGGAAGGGAGAGCATCCGAGTTGTTTTATCTTTATCGATAACATCTGATTCAGCCAGAACTCATGTGTTTGTGGAAATATGCATGCTGCTGTCGGCACCGGCATCTCATCCCATCGGCGGTGAACATATGTTGTGCAAGGGGAAGAAGTATTTCGTACTACTAATCTGGATAAGGTCTCGTAATGTCTGCAGATAGAACACATGGTGCACGTGCCATGGTGAGGTGCTATTGGCTTGTTGTATCACTAGGCTTCTGGGTATACCACAAATAGGACTGTGGTACTACTTGATCATTGACCACATTGTTGTCATGGGCTGTGTTGAATGGGGCTGCGCCTTACTGTTTTGACCTCTTAACATTTATCTAGTCAGCCCACTGACGTCTTTTGTAGTTTGTCTGCAGGTTTCTTATTATTTTGGGCTCTCTGTAACCGTCGTAGGTACGTGTCAGTTTATTGTTAGAAAATCAAATCCACGGTTGCTTTGGCTTCCGGAAATATGATCATCAAAAGGTGCTTCGACTTCTCGAAAGACACAATGATAGTACAACTTCGTATCCTTGTGATAATGGTGACCAACTTGTTGGTTTGACGGCAAGTTCCTCTAGATGGGTCTTTCCATGCCCGTGTAGGCAGGTTTAGCATTTCTCGTAAGCCGTTGAGAGCATTATTAGCGTGGCAAATACACAGCCTCAGCTCAATCGTTCCAAAGCTAACCAAGCATTGACACATATGATAGCACTCATACAGATTATCTTCAAAATATCACAATTTTCCTCATTCAAACAGCTTGAACCGGCTCCCCATAAGGAGGTTTACTCCATAGTGAGGCAATTTAAATCTCTGGTCCCTGCTTTGCTCCTGGCAATCCGGCGTTGGGGGCTGATATGCATAGAATCTGCACTTCGCCATGCGATACTACCTTCCAGTGGCATGGTTACACAGCTGTCATTGGCTAAGAAACGCCATGGGTAAACGATCCTTCAGCACCATCCTCCTTTTCTATTACACCAGTAAAGCGCCATAGGCGGGACGGAGTGCAAGATCTCAGCAACTATGACGACAATAGCTAGGGGTAATGCGGGGCAAAAAGGGGCCAAAATCAATAAAGTCTTGTGAAAGCAAATACAGCTCGTGAACCAAGGCAAGGTATTGCCCAATTATCCGATGGCTTTAGGGGGGATTTCATTATTTTTGAAGGTGCGCAATGGGAACACTGCCTTGCGGTAATTTGCGGTAATTTCGCCACAAGAGATGATCGACATTGTTGCCTTGACTTGACTCACTTAAAGGTGTATTGTGGTGGTTGACTATGGTGGGGTAGCTTGGTGAGGTCCTCCGAAATCAAGGCAACCCGACTTCGCGCACCTTAGGACCTCCCATTTTAAATCAGGTGGAAATGGGATAGTAGAGCACCTAGGTGGTGGCAAAGTGTAGCTAAGGAGTAGCTAAAGATTCGGTTATTGAAGCATCGCTAGAAAACAACAGATGGATGGGGCACAGTGATCATAACTTATTCTAGATCGTGATTTTTATCTAAATGAATGTAAAGAGAAAAGAATTTGTAAAATAAACGCCGTATGCAAACGCCGTCCAAAAGTATCGCAAATGCAATTTATACCGTCGTTATAGTGTGCCTATCCCGAGAGAGTTACCCGCTCAGATACATCTCCCCCGTCGTCGCCCGTTTCCGTACCGTGATACAAGTTATGGAATGCCGACGACTGGTCCGAGAGGAGTTCATGTGGACTGTCAAATTCAACAACAGAACCACTATCCAGCAGAAGGACTTTGTCGAAATCTAAGATCGTGTCCAACTTATGGGCAACGGATATAATGGTGTGGCGGGAAAATCTCTCTCGAATAATGCGCTGCATTAACCTATCTGTCTCAGCATCCACGCTATATCGCAAAGATGTTAGTATCCACCCGCGATGTAAGACTGTTCTACTGGACACTCACCTGCTCGTTGCCTCATCTAGAATAAGTACCGTGCTGGGTCTTAGCAATGCTCGCGCTAGGCAGAACAGTTGCTTTTGCCCATGGGACAAGAAAATCTTCTCAATGTCCGTATCGAGTCCACCTTTTGCCTTGATATTCTCCCACAACTGAACGTTCTTGAGCGCATCAATTATTGCTAAATCTTCGGCTCTTCCTCTTGGATCTACATTGAGTCGGACGCTTCCGTCGAGGAGATACGCATCTTGCGGTACGCCGACGATCCTAGTTCGGATTTCTTCTCGTGGAATGGTGGAAATATCGAGACCGTCAATAGTTATACACCCTCCCGGTTGTTCAATCATTCTAAAGATACTCGCAACTAGAGACGATTTACCACTAAAGCACTATTTAATAATTGTCGTAGAGAGGTGGGTTGGATGTCCTACCTTCCAGTCCGGCCACATATGCCGACCTTTTCTCCAGCCTTGACAGAGAATGATATGTCTTTTAACACAGGTTGAGATGTTCTTAAGAGAAGTTAGCATGGCTATGCACACATTCGTCGCTTTCGGTTACCTACTTATACTCTGCAACTACCCTGGTGAATTCCATGGCACCTTGGGATGGCCAAGATGGTGGTGGAATTTGATTTTCTGTGGGGAGGTGCTCTCCTTCTGTTGTCTCAGTAAAGTCTTTGACTCTGGCAATGCTTCCTATGTGCGTCTCAAGATTGGTCCAGAAAGTAAGCAGCATTTTGATGCTCTGGCTGAATAGAATAACATTGAGCAATGCAACCCCAGCGAATCCAGGGCTCATATATCCTCGTAGTTGGACGACCATAACAATAAGCATCACAGCTATCGCCGCCACCACCAAGTCTAGCACCATGGTAAGCCAGCGCTGAACTGCAAATAGCAGGTAGAAAGGCTTTTGTGACTGGTCTAGTAGGTGGCGGTTCTTCTTTTCCATTCCATTTTGCCAGCCAAATGCTCGCACAGTAGCGAGGCCATTCAAGCATTCGAAAAATTGTGAATACAGCGGGGACTTTGACTCGAGGTCTAAGAATCGGAGTTGGCGCGAGGTCCGGAGATAGAATTTCTGGATGAAGAAAAGGGCAATGAGGACGATAGGGAAAGATATCGCTGCGTATGTAGATGCGACGGCGATGAGTATCATTTGCGCAACACATAAAACCAAGGCTGTTAGATGCGCAGGTTAGCAGTGACCTATCAATCTTGAAAATTCTTCCGGTTTAGAAAGAGAGTCCGTACTTGCGAAAGTATTCAATGCGGCAATTGGTAGTTCCATGTCTATCAGCATAAGATCTTGGCTGAACCGGTTCACTGTCACGCCAATGTCGGTGGAAGTGAAAAATGACATCGGTGCGCTAAATAAAACGTCCGCTGTTAGTATTTCGCACATTGTAAAGTTGGACGACATATTACCCTAAGACCGTCTTTAATAATACCCAGTGGAAGTTCTCGCCAGATCGAGGGACCATTGTAATGATTAATTGCCTTTACATGAAATGTTAGTTTTAACTTGAAGGTTGGGAGAGGATGAAGCGTTACATACCAACAACTGATGATTAGGAAGACCAGAGCAAGGACCCCAAGAAGACCATATATCCCAAGATAATAGCCCAGTTTCGCGTTGGGGTGTTCTGCATTCGAGGATGCCCACCATTTAACCCAAATGGCTAGAACGAGTTAGCGTTGAGCCTATAAGCAAATAGGGAAGGGGTATTACTTGGGAATGATAAACAAAATACAAAGATCGAGATGGCGACCACAAAGATCAAGGTCGGTATCCATCCAACCGCGTTAATATAATATAGGTAGACTGAAACATCGCCGGATCGTCTTTCAGAATCGTCCACTGTAGGATCAAGTACTTCAGTTGTAGTAGCAACTTCTTTGCTGGACTTGCCGTAAAATATGTCTACAGATTGCTGATAGTACTGCCACTCAGGCGGGGCCAAACTGAACGACGACACATATCCCCCTTGTAAGGATAACTTTTTGAAAGTTCCCTGCTCAGAAACTCGACCACAAGAGTCGAGAGAGACAATGTAGTCTGCATATGGGATACGTTTTGCTAGTAATATGTTAGTTAGCATAGGAACTACTCGGCCAGATCACGCATGGCAGGTACACTGCGTATGTTCGGGCCAAGGAAACTGGATGTGGGGGTTGTTACCTGAGGAAGATGTCATAAGAACGGTCGAACGGTGCTTGCGTAGTAAACCATGAACTCCAAGGAGGTTGTGAAAAACAGTATTTTCGGTTGTAGTGTCGAGTCCACTGAGGACGTCATCGAGAATGACTACGTCCTTCCGGGCATAGATGGCTCGAGCCAGTGCCTATGATTGATCTTAGCATGTGATCCTAGTTCCACTCCAAATAAACCTACAATGCGCTGACTTTGTCCACCAGACAATGCAAATCCTTTGCTGCCAATCGGAGTTTGGTCCGCCAACGGTAATTGGCGGAGATCTGCATCGAGGGCGCAAGCATGGATCACAGTATTATACCACTTTTCTTCCAGATCAGACATTCCAAGGATGCTTTCCTGGATTGTTCCATTCATGTGCCACGGTGTCTGATCACAGAAGGCAACCTCTGGCGATAACACCTCAACTGTTCCTCCGAGGATAGAAATTTCTCCCAAGATAGCTTTGAGCAAGGTCGACTTCCCACAGCCAACAGGGCCGACTACCACAGTAAGCTTTTCCCGCGGAACCACCATATTGATCGAATGGAGAAGGGGTTCCTTCTCTCTATCCCAACCAAAGTTCCCGTCTTGGATAATGATAGCATCAAAAGCCGAAGGGGGGTTCTCATCCCGTATTGAAGCTGCAAAGTCCGATTTCTCCGTTGCTGTGTCTGAACTCGACTTTCCCTTTTTGGATTGCTCGTGCTGGCGGAGAACGATATCCAAATCACTTGCCTGTGTCCGGTCGTCAACACGGGGTTCAGTAGTGAGGAATTCTTGAATGCGGGCAAACGAGCCGACAGCACCCATGAGAGTCGCTAGAGACATTATAAGAGACTGCAGCGGTTCTGAAAGTAGCGTGAATAGCGACAATGACATGAATATTTGCGCAGTGTTCAAAGTCCCCCCACTAGAGAAGACAGCGAAGGTCAATATTGGCGCGGCAACTGGCGTAATATAGGCTGCATCAAGGTCAGCAATATGTACCAAAGTACAATGAATGTGGTCTGTGTGGAGGCTTACTAAATCCCATATTCCATATCAAGAGTTTTCTGAACCCCTTCGAGATCCTCATTTCGTCGCGTCTTAAACCTTGAAGCGTCTCAGACAAAATATCTGTGAGGCCAGACATTTTTACACCTTTCATAGAGCCTAACATGGCCGTGGTTGCTGTGATTCGTCTCTCAATAGCCTCGAGCCACATGGCTTGACGCGACATTATAAAGTTCGTCGCTCCGAGGGACCCGCCCATGGACACTTGATCTAGTTAGGAAAGTCTGTGATAGATACCAAGCTGAACTTACCGATAGCGACCCCAATGGGAACAGCACATGATGCACCTAGTTGTACGTATAGTAGATAAATCGCCAGTGCTACTTCAATCATGTTTGCCCAAATCTCATGAATTGTTTGCCAGCCAGTAGTGATTCTCTCGATGTCCGCACTCATAAGAATCATAGACGAGGATGGGTCTATAGAGGTAATACTGAGATCTGTTGCCTTGTTGTACAGCATAGAGATCAACCCTCCTCGAGCCATGGTAATCAGGCGATATGTTATGTGTTGGGATTGTCCCATCGAGATCTGCGGGATGAATCAGTAGTTTTCTAATGTAAATGAGGAAATAAACGCACGGCAATACCGACGTATACAAAAACATAGGCACCAATAAGGCCGTAACCGTCATTGTTTGATTCAGTTGAGACCGGTTCCTCTGAAAGTTTAATAGCGCGATTAAGTAGAAATGGTTGGCAGAAGTTAAAGGCAGTCAACGACAACCGAGGAATTACTGCAGACAGCAATGGCCATTTGAGAGACCCCAATGTTGAGAAAAACAACGCGTGCGGAGTTCTATTTGTGACTGAGAATCTATTGTTAGCTTGGCGTATAGTATCTATGGATAAAAGAGAATGACCTTTTGTCCATGAGGATTCCAGCAGATTGTGTAAGTAGGCAGCTCCAAGATGTTTGTCTAGTCCATAGAGATCATTAAGTGAAAGAGTGTTAGTGTAACCTCTTCGAAAGAGACCATTTAGCCACCAGAAAACACTTCGGTTATATATCCCAGCGGCCTCCTCGGGTGGGGCCCCTTTGAACTGTGGCTCCAAAATACGCTCTTTTCCCACGGCCTCTAGTAGAAGAGCGAAACATTTAAGAGCAACACAAGCTGTGAAAAGTTTTGCCAGAGGAAGATCGATTTGCCGTAGCCATAAGGTCCTTGCTTGAGCAATGTCAAACAGAAGTGAGAAGAACAGATAGATGTTGAGGAGAAAAGACGGGCGAATGGTCTTTACATGTTCGGCGTACGATAAAACGGCTATAACCGTATAAGAAGCGATCGTAAGAGCAGAGGCCGGAATAGAAGCTCTAGTCTTGATCGTTGTGCTTGCCCAGCCGAGAAGAAGGACAAGGGTGAGCGCAGCATAGATAGCATAAGATACCTGACCCAAGTGGTGGAGTAGTTAGCACTGAAAGTCGAGGGGCAATAAATCTTGAATCATTATTAACTACTTACTAACTTTATATAGAGCAACGGGCTCTGGACCACTTTCTTCTGCTTCTTGGATAGATAGAAAAGACGAAAGGGCGCAACAATCAGTAGAGGAATCAGCGGGAGGATGGTAAGAACGAGCTGTTCAAAGAGTAGAGTGAAGTCAAAACCGCCTCGACAGTCTTTGGCGTGAGGACCGAACGTGTCATCGATGGTTGAACAAGACATCGTGAGGAGGAGACCATGTGCTGTGCAGGTTGTACACCACGAAAGGTAGATTACTAGAACAGAGTTGCGAGCAGTTGGGGTACTAGTTCGGGAGAGCAATGGAAGATATGAGTAGATGAGAATACAATATAATTCATCGACATATTCATGGGACGAAAGTATGGGTGCGCCGACGACCTGTCGTGCTATCTATCAGGAAGTCCTTGGGTGATTGTCGAAGGAAAGTCCAAGAATTTGTCCCGTGTTCCTTCTCAGTCCCGTCGACGGCGAACTTTTGGATCCTCTTGATGTGACTGCGGAGGGATTCTAGTAACTAGCTAAGCTGAAGCTAAGGAAACCTTGTTTATTATTGGAAGGCGATTATACACGGACGTGGAAAGAATTTTGACCTACCCTGTAGAAGGATCGACAGGGAGAATGGCAAACATTGAACGCTTAGAAACGTAACATTGGCAACTTTTAGCCATATCCTGGAATGTCAAGACATGGTTCTGTTAGGATATGATATGGTCCGAGAGCCACTAATAAGGTTTGGGGCGATGCCGATCTTTCTTCGGAGGCACTTAATGTCTGACTGGGTGGGCTTTCAGGTGCCCCACAGCATGCAGGGCGCTATGACTTTCTTCTTATGTGAAGGATTCATATACTGGAAGCCCACGAATTATTATGGCCAACGGCTCAACCCCAGATCAAGATGCAGGTAAGAATAGGTCTGATCGACGCGGTAACGCGGCTGGGGGGCGGCTCACAAGTCACGCACGCCGAGTAGACGTGAAAATTCAGCCGGCTATCCTCAACTCCTCCATAGCCCCGATGTAAGCTAGATAGTGCCGGCATATGGCGATCACAACTGGCAACGGCAACGGGTATGGAGCCAAAGCTAGACAGCCCAGGTTGTATGGGCCGCTGGAGGCGGGCTTGGTTTGAACATGGCCGTGGTTGCCGTTGGTTTTTCGGGGGGGTAGGGCAGAGCAGTGTAAAGCAGGACCGCGTATTGCAGAGCAGGACAGAGAAGTGTAGAGCATGGCACAGTAGAGTAGGAATAGCTAGCAGTGTGTGGACGCTGATGTTAATGTTGATATTGATATTGGGCGTGGATGCGGATGTGGACTGGTCTGGGTGTGGTTGTGGTTGTACCAAATACGAGGAGCGACGTTGGGAAAGACAATTAATCTAGCCCGATCGAGATAGCGGCTAGGGATGCTGGGGTAGTGAGCCATCCCTATTTAGGGCACACTTGCACTAATGTAAGGCTAACCCTTCTTGGCAATAGTCAAACAATGACCTCGGAGGGCCTTTGCACCCCTTACGTCTAATTTCCAAACTTCAGCGCCCGAGCCATCCAAACAATGGATTACTACCTACGTACTTCGTAGGACCGTACGATATTCCATTCAACTCTCACCAGCCTACGGCTCATCCCAACTGCGCTACCCCTTACAGAGTACGACTCGAGTATTACTCCCAGTCGCTTGGCCGTGCAGCAGTGCGGCCATGTAGCCAACCGCCTTGTGTCCCTTTGGCGGCCCCGAAGCGTCCGCTCGTAATATTCATCGCCAAAGTCAGTTTTTTGCCTCCTACAGGCCCACAGGAGCCGTAGCCTACATTTCTAGGGAAGTGCTTTTCGTGCAGCGATTGAGACGCTATCAAGCTAGGCGGGCTCTAGACAGGCTGGGCAGGCCCATTTTACCAGAAGCTCTGCTGACGTCGTTCCAGCTCTGGAGCGGAATCATCCTTCACTGCAATTGACCTAACATTACGGAGTATATGGCACAATCATATCCCACAAACGTCATTTGACAGCGTCTTGTAGAGGCCATGGCCAAGGAAAGATTTGGATTGATAGTTAGCCCTGTGGCCCGGTGAGTTTGAAGGTTGGTAAATCCTCTACCATGGATGTAAACCCATGGACCCCCCGTGGCAAATAGCCTGAGCAAGATCCCTTTCGCCGCCAACTTCCCCATGTGTCAGTAGTTTAGTCCCTAAAGACAGTGCAAAAATAGTAACTTCCAGATCTGGACTTGGCACCAAATATCTGGACCAGGACAATCAATGTCAATCATACCCGAGATGCAACCTTACCTCCAGAAAGGGACTACGTTTAACAGAATTAGATAAGATCGGCAACATCCGGTCTGCCCTGACTTACCACGGAACCTCATTTTGACCTTGTATGTTCTAGACGCCTCCTACGGAGTAAGCTCCTCGTGGGCTGGTGGAAGGACCTCCTTGGAATAATCGGGGCCCCCTGGAGCTATGGAAATATGGATGGACAGGCGGATGGAGAAATGGAAAACAGGGACATGGGAGAGGGTGGCTACCTTTCAGCTAGCTGTAGGGGGGGATGATCTCCGTCATGAATCCTTATCGTGGGAGGCGTTTTTCATTATCACAGGTCTGCTGTAATTCCCACGCCTGACTTCCAGAGTCAAAGTCTGTTCGGCTCCTCATTGATCCTGCCTGCCCAAGATCAATGTCGTTTGCTTTTCAAACCAGACACCAAAAATACCCAACAGCAATTTATCAAAACCCACCTGCTCTCAACAATCCCAGCATCTTCCCAAACTACATTTGTACTTGCTGAACCGAGGTAACCCCCACAGAAAGATTGACTGATTTGAGCAGCAGAACTACAATTCAATATCCAGACAACTCGGATGAGAATATCTGTCCGTGAGTTAGCCACTGCCTGGCACTGGAAAACAATTAGCTTACTGGCTTTAGTACCCGACAAATAAATATCTTCCATCGTTCTAATACTAAAAAAGCAATATGGCATCATCTTTGACCAAACGAAGGGGCGGCAGTGACACCCAGGCTCAAAACTTATATCTGGATGGCGCTGTGCCATGCCAGTTTGCCAATTTTGAAGGCGGTACATACGAGGGTGATGGCCACTTATCAGCTTATGTCGAGTTGGAAGATAGTGAAGATACAAGAAGTCTCCTGGCAGGAGATCCAAAAATTACGGCTTCGGTGCTTAAGCTGGTCTGGGGACTAGTTCTTCGCTGCTATACCGGTCAGGATGATGTGTGCTTTGCATATCAGGAATTTGAAGATTCGAAGGCTGCGTTAAATATGCTTCTTGCTCGAATTGCCTTCGACGAGACGACCAATATTCAAAAAATGGTCCAGAAGATCCAGCACGCGCATCAAGAAAATGCACAGGATTGTTATAGCGAGTCTTTGAAGCATATGTGCAATACTGCACTTTTGCTGAAGGACTATAAGGGGCTGACACCAGGCGTTGCCTCACTACATTCGTTTTCTCAATTCCCCGAGCATGTAAGTTCTACCCAGTTCCCTACATAATGTATGGCGTCATTCAAAGGTTCTAACGGCCCCCAGTACTCTCTTCTTCTTGAATTACAGAACTCCAGCAGTGGACCAAAACTATACCTCCATTACCGCACCGACCGCTCATCCATGGAACAGGCGCGCAATATTGCAAGCACCGGACACACAGTATTGAGGGAGATCGCGAGAAGGCCCGATAGTTGTATTGGCAACATAAACTACGTGAGCCAATTTAATATGGAGCGGTTATGGGACTGGAATAGCAGGGCGCTAGAGGCAGTTGAAAGTTGCATCCATGATGTTATCCGCGACCAAGCTGTCGCGCGTCCTCATGCGGAGGCAGTATGCGACAAAGATGGGTCTCTCTCATATTACGACCTTGACAAGATCTCGTCTAGATTGGCGATGCATCTCACAAAACTTAAGATCGGCCCAGGGATGTTTGTGCTATTGTGCCTCCACAAGTCTATTTGGAACGTCGTGTCTATGTTGGCGGTACTTAAGACAGGAGCCGCATTTGTACCTCTGGACCCTGCTGCACCGATGGCTAGGCTTCAAGCCTTGTCCACCAGCGTTGGGTCGTCATTCGTAATTTGCTCCCAGCAGTTTGCGCATATCCTATCCTCAGTCGTGGAAAACGTCATACCCATTGACGGGGAAATGATCGGACAATTGCCCGATTCCCAACTGGTTGCCCGATTACCAAAAGTACAAAATACTGGTATAGCGTACATGTGAGCCCTCTTATACACATCTAGATGTGTATAAGAGACAGATTCTGGAGAGTGCCATGCATTCGGAAATTTTATGTGCAATTTTGTAGCTAAAAAAAAAAAAAAAGCCAATGCTAACTTGGTACCCGCAGGATCTTCACTTCCGGCACCACGGGCATGCCGAAAGGAACCATGATTGAGCATCGCGCTTTCTGCTCGAGTGCTAAGTACCATGCTCACGTACAACTCATGAATTCTGAATCACGGGTTTTGCAATTCGCGGTATGAGCAATAGCACCCTGATAGGAAACTATATGCTGATAATTCCTAGGCACATACGTTCGATGCTAGTCTGGTAGAGATTTTGACCACACTTATGGTAGGGGGCGTAGTGTGCATTCCCAGTGAGGATGAACGGCTCAATATGATTACAGAGGCTATAAACGCAATGAAAGTCAATTGGGCCGTTCTCACACCCTCCTTCGTGGGGTTTATCGACCCAGCAGACGTGCCGGGATTGAAAACTCTGGTGTTGGCTGGTGAAGCGATGAGTGAGAGCCACATCGCAACATGGTCGAAGATCAACCTTGTAAATGGGTATGGCCCAAGCGAATGTTCAGTCTGCGCCGTGGCCAACTCATGTGTTACTACGGAGACTTCTCCGACGAATATCGGGTGGCCTGTGGGTGTTCATACCTGGGTTGTCGATCGATACAACCATGATAATCTTGTCCCGATTGGGTGCGTCGGAGAACTACTTATCCAGGGACCGACCCTCGCAAGAGGCTATCACAACCAGCCAGATAAGACTGCTGAGTCTTTTGTGCCACCCCCATCATGGGATAAACAGCAAAAGTGGCCATGCTATAAGACTGGGGATCTAGTTCGCCAAAACATAGATGGCTCTTTGTCTTTTGCTGGTCGGAAAGACACACAAGTTAAGGTCCATGGACAACGCGTCGAACTTGGGGAGATCGAGGCTCACCTGAACGTCGACGAAGATGTTAAGCATGCACTGTAAGTCTTCTATTTAATTTTGCTACTTGGTAGAGTGTTATCGATCAAACGCTTGAAGTGAGAGGTTTGCTCTCATGGCTGGGGCCTATGGAGGCTTTACCAGCCAATGCTAATAATTTCTTCTTTTATAGGGTGCTTCTACCAAAAATTGGCAAATTGAATAGGCGCCTCATCACAGTTTTATCATTGTCCGACTGCCATGCCGTGGATGGAGACGAGCGCGTTCTTTGCCTTACGACCGAACAAACCACGCGAATGCAAATAGTTCGCGAACGTTTGCAATCGCAGCTTCCAATACACATGGTGCCGACGACATGGCTAGTTGTCGGAGCCATTCCCCTCCTTCCATCGGGGAAGCTTGATCGGAAGAGAGTTGCCACCTGGGTGGATAGCATCGACGATTACTCCTACCGTCGTGTTGTGGGCATGGCTGCGACTACGCTACCTACTGAAGAGTCGGCGACAAAAGCTGCTACCGAAATAGAAACCAAGCTGAGAGAGATCTGGAGCCATGTTCTCAACGTCGACATAGATCAAGTCGGGCTAGACAGCAAGTTCACAGGCCTCGGAGGTGATTCAATCTCGGCGATGCTGGTTAAAGGGCAATGCGCGAAGAAAGACATTAGCCTCACCGTTCAGGAGATTTTGCGAAGCACATCGATCACTCAGCTCGCCCAATGCGCCAAAGCTGTCGACCGCCCATCTTACCATGAGGAGTTGATTGAGCATAATTTTGATCTTTCTCCCATTCAACAGATGTTCTTTAAACTCCCTAACCAAGGAAAGACCCATTTCAACCAAAGCTTCTTCTTACGAGTGGCGCACAAAATCCAAATGAAACATTTGCAAACTGCGATCGAAACTCTCGTCAAGCGCCACTCGATGCTGCGGGCTAGATTTAGTTACTCCGACACCGACAACAAATGGCAACAACGCCTTACTGAGAATATTTCAGGGTCATATCGACTTAGAGCATATGAAGTTGATGACCCCAAGTCGGCCGAACCTGCGATTGCCGACAGCCAAAAGTCTCTCAATATCGTTAGCGGTCCACTCTTCGCCGCCGATCTCTTCGATGTCGCTGGGAGTGACCAGCTTTTGTTTATGGTTGCCAACCATCTGGCGATCGACCTGGTGTCCTGGCGTGTTATCCTTGAAGAGATCGAGGAGCTATTGCTAGATCCGGAACTAGCTTCTATACAGACCGTGGAAAAACCCCTATCTTTCCAAACATGGTGTCAAATCCAAGCAGAGCATTCTCAGAAAATCAAGCTAGATACCGCCCTTCCCATTGATGTACCAAGCAGTGAAGAATCGTACTGGGGAATGCCCGAAGGATCAAATACTTATGGCAACGTCATCACAGAGGGCTTTGAAGTGGACTCGGTGACAACTGCAAAGATGTTGACGCAATGCCATGATGCCCTTCGAACAGAACCTATCGATGTACTCCTTTCCTCGTTAATATATTCGTTCGCTCGAAGCTTCAATGACCGTTCTACTCCTGCGATATATAACGAAGGACATGGGCGCGATGCAGAAAATATACCAGTAGATTTGTCTAGAACTGTTGGCTGGTTCACCATTATGTATCCTGTCCATGTCCCACAGTCAGCCGTGCAGGACATCGTCGCTCTTGTCAGAGAGGTAAAGGATCTCCGCCGAAGAGTTCCGGATAATGGCAGGCAATACTTTGCAAGTCGAAACTTGACTAGCCAAGGCCACTCACGATATAATCATCACTGGCCCCTTGAGATTGCGTTCAATTATCTCGGTCAATATCAACAACTTGAACGGAAAGACTCCCTTTTAAGACCTGTTGAGGCTATGGCGGGTGAGGCCCGCGGCGCAGGAGGATCTGCAGACGTTGGCGAGGATACCCCTCGGTTTGGACTGTTTGAGATTTCCGCGGTCATTATTCAGGGCAAGCTCCGCTTCTCCTTTACGTTCAATCGCCACATGAAACAACAGGATAAGATTCGCCAATGGATTTGGGCTTGCCAGCAAACTGTCGGCAAAATAGCCGAGACCCTAATGCGCGCGGAACCACAGGCCACCCTGGGGGACTTCCCTCTACTCTCTGTCAGCAACGATGGCCTCAAAACAATGGTCACAGAGAGACTGCCATCCATTGGAATTTCCAAAATCGATGATGTGGAGGAAATATATCCATGTTCCGCGATTCAAGACGGCCTTCTTATCAGCCAGAACAGGAGCGATGCCTTCTACGCGATCCAGGTCAGTTATGAGCTGAGGGTGCTGGGTGATATCCCGGTAGACGGCAAACGTCTTGGACAAGCATGGCAGCGGGTGGTAGATCGCCACCCAGCCCTTCGAACCGTTTTTATCGAGAGCGTCAGCGATGGCGATGGGGATGGCCTTTACGATCAGGTTGTTTTAAAACATATTTCTGCAGATATCTCCAACATTCGTTGCAGCAATGCGAACGACGCACTCCGCGTACTCGGTGAAAAGGACCTAGTCAGCTACATCAATACGCATCAACCCCCGCACAGATTTACTGTCTGCGAGGCACCTGATGGAAAGGTGTTTTGTAAGTTGGATATTAGCCATGCCATTCTGGATGGGACCTCAATGTCCATTCTATTCCAGGAGCTGGCAGCTGCTTATGAAGGTCTACTATCCGAGAGCACTGGAACCCCATATAGCCGCTACATTGCCTACCTTCAGAGTTTACCTCGCGATATGAGTATCGCATATTGGATGGAATACTTGTCTGGAATAGAGCCTTGTATCTTTCCGGTCCTCAATGATGGGCAATCTGTTGCTAGAGAGCTCCACACCAGGCGCCTTCAGTTCAAACAGAGTCAATTCATCGAATTACAAAAGCTCTGCCAGAACGCTGGTGCTACACTGTCCAATGTCTTCCATACTGCATGGGCTTTGACGTTGCGATGCTTTACAGGATCAGATGATCCCTGCTTTGGTTACTTAACCTCCGGAAGGGATGCTCCCGTGGATGGGTTGGAGAACGCTGTTGGCGTATTCATCAACATGCTCGTTTGCCGAGTAGGCATCGCACCAGTTAGTCGTCTGGGCGCGATTCTGGATCAAGTCCAGAAAGACTACCTGGACAGCTTACCTCACCGTGAGACCTCCCTGGCGGAAATACAACATGCCCTCAAACTGGGAAACAATCATCTCTTTAATACCGCACTTTCCTACCGAAAGCTTCCAAAGGAACCCGCCTCCCGCCCCAACGTCTCTTTCTCCGAATGCATCCCTATATACGACCCCACTGAATATAGCGTCTCTCTCAACATCGAGGCGTCGGATAACAATATTGCTATTGATTTGGATTACTGGACCGATCATATTTCTGATGACCAGGCTAATAATGTCGGGAGCACATTCCTAAAATGTCTTCAAAATGTTATTAGTTCTTCTGATCATGTAGTCGACCATCTAGATTTTGTGAGCGGGGAGAATTGCGAAACAATTCAGAAATGGAACTGTCAGATGCCAGTAACTATTGATGATTGCGTTCATAAGATCATTGAGAGAAAATCAGACAAACAGCCCAATTCTCCCGCCATCAGCGCCTGGGATGCCGAATTTACTTACGCCGAGCTCAATAACTTAGCTACACGGCTTGCTTTGCACCTTGTTAAGATGGGTGTTGCCCCTGGGACCTTTGTCCTCACCTGCTTCGACAAATCCGGATGGACAGTGGTGGCGATGCTGGCAGTTTTAAAGGCTGGAGCTGGTGCCGTCCCCTTAGATGCAACATATCCTGCCAGTGCTGTGGAACTACGGCTACGGGAAACAAAGGCAGACATCGTCCTCGTTTCGCCGCAACGTGTTAGCCTCTTTGCAGACATGAACGTTCATGCTGTAGTTGTCGACAAAGCGAATCTCGAACAAATGCCCTATGGCGAACTCCGTTCGTCAGTGGGTCCTGGAGATCCTTGCTTCATTATCTTTACCTCTGGTAGCACTGGCACGCCAAAGGGTGTTGTTCTCGAGCACCGTGCTATCTCCAGCAGCGCTCATGCGACTGGCTCAGTTTACGGTTGGGGATCACATTCGAGGGTCCTTCAATTTGCCTCCTATACTTTTGACAACTCCCTCGCTGAAATATTTATAACCCTCACTCGAGGAGGTTGTGTGTGTGTCCCATCTGAGCATGAACGATTCAATTCTCTAGCAGAGACTGTTAATAAGCTTCGGGTCAATTTTATGGACATCACACCCACGGTCGCTACCTTCCTCCGTCCATCGGATGTTCCAACAGTAAAAGGCCTTTCCCTTGGTGGCGAGCCGCTCACAAAAGAGAATATTGAGGTATGGGGAAAGGCTGTCGCACTCCACTGTTGCTATGGCCCCTCCGAGTGCTCGATCAATTCCGTTTGGAATGGAGACCTTTGCAAATCGATGGAAGCAACCAATATTGGCAGAGCGATTGGTAGTATATCATGGATTGTTGACCCATCAAATCATAACCGCCTAACACCCATTGGTTGTGTGGGTGAACTACTTATAGAAGGCCCTATCCTAGCTAGGGGATATCTCAATGATCCGGAAAAGACGTCTAACAGCTTTATTGAACAACCGGCATGGGCACCCGGGAATGGTAGACGGATGTACAAAACTGGAGACTTAGTTCGATATAATTCTGATGGGAGCATTACTTATCTGGGACGAAAAGATACTCAAGTCAAGTTGAACGGGCAGCGCCTTGAGCTCGGGGAGATCGAGCATCATGTGAAACAGAATCTTCCATCTGAAGCTCAATCTGGCGTTGAACTTATTTCCTTTGGTCCGGAAGGAAAGGCTACCAAAGCTATTACGGCCTTCTTCTCACTAGAATCATACGGTGTCCCTACTGCAGGTCAAGATGACCTATTGCTCGATATGTCACAATCTGTACGATCAATGTCCATCGACTTGCAGGCCGCCATATCGAATGCGGTCCCAGCCTACATGGTACCGAGTGTGTTCATTCCAGTCAAGGCTTTGCCCATGACATCGTCTGGGAAATTAGATCGTCGGCGCTTGAGAATTATTGGCTCGTTGCTATCCGAGGATCAAGTTGCCATGTACCGCCTTTCCGGAACGTCTGGACGAGCCCCATCGACGGAGATGGAACAAGTCATGTCCAAACTGTGGGGATTTGTCCTCAACATTGATTCTAATTTGATAAGTGCCGAAGATAACTTCTTCGGGCGTGGCGGGGACTCTGTCGGAGCTATGAAACTCATAAGCGCTGCCCGTGGCAAAGGAATCTCTTTGACAGTTGCCAATGTCTTCCAAAAGCCTACTCTATTAGACCTCGCGGCCGATGCTACGACTCTTCCCGGAACTGAAATTTCCAACATCTTGTCTGTAATTAAACCCTTCAGCATGCTGCGAACCGACGACATCAACAAATTGATCCTGGAGATCTCAACAAAGTGCCGTGTGGAGGCTGAGTCTATCGAGGATATATATCCTTGCACCGCCCTCCAAGAAGGTCTTGTTAGTTTATCTAATAAGGATCCCGGTGCCTATGTTGCCCAAAATATATATCGTTTAGCTCCAAGCATCGATCTCGATAGGTTCCGCGCAGCGTGGCAAAGAGTGGTGGAAGCCGAGGTTATTCTCCGGACACGAGTTGTATATACAGAGTTCTTCGGATTCCTCCAGGTTGTCGTCCGAGAACCTATTACTTGGCACCAGGCGGGGAGTCTGACAGACCTCGGCGAAGTAGATCGACAACTACCAGCATATAATGGTGGTATCCTTTCACGTTACACTATTACAGGTGAAGCTAAAAACGACCCTCACTTCGTGTGGACCGCTCATCATGCGCTCTATGATGGATGGTGTATTCCTATTATGCTCGAACGAGTAGAAGCTTGCTACTATGATATAAAGTCCGCGGATTTGATGACTATCCCGACCTATTCCCAGTTCATCAAATACCATTCAGAGATTGACAAGGATTCATCAGATACTTTCTGGAGATCCCGCCTCTCGGAGCCGATATCGACGCACTTCCCAGCACTTCCTAACCCAGCTTATCAAGTTCATGCAACTAGCCTGGCATCATCCACTACTCATATCACTCAGCCCGACACACGAATCACATTGCCTACCACTATTAGAGCGGCATGGGCACTGGTCGTCGCAGTATACTCCGGTAGCCCCAAGGAAGTCGTGTTCGGGGAGATCTTAAGCGGAAGAGATGCTCCTGTTCCCGGAATTGAAGATCTGATAGGACCAACGCTGGCGACCGTGCCGACAAGGATACTCATCGACCCTGACACCAGAATCATGAAGTTCCTGGAAGATCTGCAAGCATATCTGGCAGAAGCTGTTCCTTATCAGTTCGCAGGTCTTCAAAATATCAAGCAACTTAGTGAGGATGCAGCTATTACGTGTGGGTTCCAAAATCTTTTGGCTATTAATCATGATAGCCAGTCCTCTGAAAGCGGGTTCTGGAACCTGCAGAGTAGTGGAACAGTTGGGACCAATTTTATGTCCTATCCCCTCACGGTGTCTTGTCAGATTGCAGGAAGCAAAGTTGAACTAGAAGCCACGTACGACCATCATGTCATATCCACCTGGTTGATAGACAATATGCTTCGTCAGTTCGATTTTGTGCTTGGGCTCCTCAACTCCCCTGACATCCGCCGATCCAAACTAGGTCAGATCACGCTTTTAAATCCAGGAGATGAGAAGAAAATATTGAGCTGGAACGGCGAGCCTACACATCCTGTCAATGAATGTGTCCACAATCTCATTGTGCGGCAGGTCCTTTCCCGACCAGGACCGACAGTTGCGGTGGATGGATGGGATGCTACTTTTACCTATCAACAGCTCGACGATATCTCGACACGACTAGCGGTTTATCTTGCAAAGCAGGGTGTCAAGGGCACATTCGTGCCACTTTTCTTTGAGAAATCCTCTTGGACTATCGTTGCGATGCTCGCCGTCTTGAAGTGTGGTGCTGCATTTGTTCCTCTTGATGTTGGGGCTCCAGTCGCACGTCTGCAGGATATTATCCAGGACACCCAGCCAAAAGTTGCATTGTGTTCATCTCGCCTCCAGACCCAATGTGCCTCTCTCGTGGCCCGCTCGATTGGTGTGGACTGCGAAATGCTGGAGCGCCTACCTGACGAAGGCGGACCACTGTCCCCCGGAGATCACAACAGCGTTGCATATCTGATATATACTTCTGGCTCTACCGGGAAGCCCAAGGGAACGATTATAAATCATTCTGCTTTTTGTGCAGGTGCCCTTGCCCATGGAGCAGCTCAACGAATGGGCCCTACCAGTCGGGTTCTGCAATTTGCATCTTATACCTTTGATGCCAGTCTCCTTGAGATCCTTACAACCTTGATCGTTGGAGGCACCGTTTGTGTCCCAAGTGAGGAGTCTCGCATTAACACTCTTGCCAAGGTTATGAACGACATGAGCGTAACGTGGGCTCTGCTAACACCGTCGGTCACCCAATTGCTCCAACCTTCCGAAGTTCCCACTCTTCGCATTCTTGTCCTTGGTGGTGAAGCTATGTCCCAGAGCCATATATCGAAGTGGGCGGATAATCTTGAACTTATCAATGCGTATGGGCCGAGCGAATGTTCAGTCGTCGCGACCGTCAATCCTCATATGTCTATGTCCACCGAACCCAACAACATGGGTCGGGCAGTCGGTGGTCGTGCTTGGATTACCGATGTGACAAACTACAATCGACTTGCTCCCGTGGGATCCATTGGAGAGCTTGTAATTGAGGGACCAATTCTTTCCCAGGGTTATCTCAAAAATGATGCCAAAACCGCAGAATCCTTCATAGAGGGTCCCGAGTGGGCTCATACCAACATTACCCAAGGCGCATTTACAAAACGCAGGATGTACCGGACTGGCGATCTTGTCAAATATACGCCTGATGGAAATTTGCTATTCTGCGGACGCAAAGACACCCAAGCTAAGCTTCATGGTCAAAGGCTAGAGCTAGGTGAAGTTGAACATCACCTTAGAATGGATGCATCCATCCAACATGCTTTAGCCATTATTCCCAAATCTGGCTATTGCAGCAAGAGACTTGTGGCAATCTTGTCGCTTCAGGAGCCAACTGCAACTAGTTCCACTACAGGGGAACTTGGCTTGGTTGTTCGCGAGGCCGGCAGTTTTAATTTGAACGCTATCAGGGAGCGACTGTGTAGTCATTTACCATCATACATGATACCGTCGAATTGGGTAATACTAGAAAAGCTGCCCTTGCTCCCGTCTGGGAAACTAGATGGTCGCAAGATACAAAGATGGGTTGAGCAAATGAGCGCCGAAACCTATCAACAGATATCGGACATCGAAAGCGAAAATGATGGCGAAGCAGGTACTGTTATCGAACGGCGGCTGCAGAATATATGGGCTGCAGCTCTCAACTTACCTGCTAGTAAGATTGGACTACGGAGCTCCTTCTATCATCTTGGAGGCGACTCGATAACCGCAATGCAAGTTATGTCCACATGTCGTGCTGAAAATCTCGGTGTGACTGTTCGGGATATTATCCGGAGCAAGTCCATTTCGCAACTGGCGCTCCTTGTCACACTACCTGAGGTTGAACAATCCAGCATCGAAGAGCAGTTGGAATCTCTCTTTGATCTTTCCCCGATCCAGAAACTTTATTTCGAGTGCGTCGGTAGCAAATGGGCACATTTCAATCAGAGTGTAATGGTTAGATTAGCGCGAAGAATTGAGACGAAGGAGCTGGCCCTCGCCATTGAATCGATAATGCTCTCCCATTCCATGCTGCGAGCCAGATTTAGCAAGAATGAAGCCGGCGAGTGGCAGCAACGAATAATGCAGAATGTATCCAACGCCTACCGGTTTAATGTCATCACTACAACCACTGACAAGGTCGCTTCAGTTGTGGAAGCCAGTCAAAAAGGTCTTGATATTCAAAATGGTCCCACATTTGCAGTTGACCTGTTCGAGATTGAAAATGAAGACTATCAACTAGTATCACTTGTGGCCCACCACCTCGTCATTGATGTTGTTTCTTGGCGGGTCATTCTGCAGGATCTCGAAGATGTTTTGAACACAGGGGCGTTGAAGCTGCAGAGCTCCCTACCCTTCCAAACATGGTGTCATCTCCAGGTAGAGGATGCGGCAAGCACAATGTCCAAAACCAACTGTCCTCTCGAGAATGTCCCAGTAGCAGATCTTAACTATTGGGATATGGCCGGCAAGTCCAACGTCTACGGCGATACAGTTGAGGGGGGATTCGAAATTAATCCTGAAACATCATTGTTGCTTCTTGGGACATGTCACGACTCCCTTCAGACCGAACCGGTCGATGTCTTCCTTGCAGCCACCCTCCAATCATTCCGTAGGGTTTTTCCAGATCGAAGCTCTACACCTGCAATTTATAATGAGGGGCATGGACGCGAACCATGGGATGACACGAAACTTGACATATCGCGAACAGTGGGCTGGTTTACTACCATGTGTCCGATATTCCTCCCATCCAACATTGAAGGAGACACAGATCTAATGAGTACGATCCGTTGGACGAAGGATTTGAGAAGCCGTATTCCAGCAAAGGGTAGACCATATTTTGCCCATCGACTTCTCACGGAGGAGGGAAGGCAGCAGTTCTCTAGCCATTGGCCTATGGAAATCACGTTCAACTACCTCGGAAAATTGCAGCAATTAGAACGAAAAGATGCTTTACTGCAGCCAGTTGAGGGAGCCACTAATACAGACTTCGATACTAGTCCAGATGTTCCGCGGTTCGCCTTGATCGAGATCTCGGCAGCTGTCACAAACGGTGCAATCAAGATCTCTTTTTCATATAATCGGCATATGAAGCGTCAAGCTAAAATTAGGCGTTGGATTGTGGAATTCAAAAGATTCCTCCAGGATGCTGCAAAACAGCTGATGCAATCGACACAGGAACGCACACTGAGTGACTTCCCTCTTTTGCCCCTCGCATATAACGGCATGGCAAATCTTACTAAGAAACGCGTTTTGCTTGGTATTTCCACTTTGGATGAGATCGAAGACGTATACCCATGTGCTCCGACCCAGACGGGAATGCTGCTAGCCCAACTCAAGAACCCAAATCTCTATGCATACTCTGCGGTTTTTGAAGTTCGTCCTTCCCAACCCGGGTTGGCCATCAACACCCAACTACTCGCAGAAGCATGGCAAGCAGTTGTTCGGAGGCACGCTACCCTAAGGACCGTTTTTATTGACAGCATTTGTCAAAGTGGTCTGACTGATCAAGTCGTCCTAAAGGATAGAATTGCGAGAATTACCTGGTTGGAATGTGAAGATTCCGAGATCCTATCTACACTTGATGCGCAAACTCCCCTCAATTTCCACGACTTTCAACCCCCACATCGGCTTACAATATGTACAACTAATACTAATCGAATATTTTGCCAGCTTGAAATGAGCCACGCAATCTCAGACGGCACCTCAATCCCTATACTATTGCGGGATATTTCGAATGCTTACAAGGACAGTTCATTAAGAGATTTCACAAGCCTTATCTCTTACCACGAAGACGATGATTTATCAATCAGCAAGCCAAAATCAAATCTTATTGGCCCCCTTTATAGCGAGTACATTGCACATATACAATCAAGCTCCTTCGACCAACACATCAATTACTGGAAGGTTTACCTTGATGGAATTGAGCCCTGCCATCTCACTTCGCTCAACGATGGTATAAAGGAGAAGGAGCTACAATCTGTAGTTCTCAATATCACCCAGGAACACAAACTCCGGAACTTCTGCGCCCAAAATGGATTGTCACTCTCAAATGTCCTTCAGCTTGTATGGGCTATGATACTTCGCTGTTATACCGGGTCCGATGAGGTTTGCTTCGGCTACCTTACTTCTGGGAGAGATGCACCAATCCGTGGAATCCAAGATGCTGCTGTGGGTGCATTTGTCAATATGTTGATTTGCCGAATCAACCTGACAGATTCTTTCCTACTCGGCCAGGCTCTTGAGAAAATTCAGATGGACTTCGTCAACAGCATGGCACACCAAAGTTGCTCCCTGGCGGATGTGCAACACGAGTTGGGGCTTTCTGGCACATCGCTATTTAACACGGCATTTGCTTTCCAAAATCGTTCCAACATGAATCCGTCTGATGATTCTCCTTTCATATTCGACGTTGTGGATGCCCATGACCCAAGTGAATATGATGTTACTGTTAATGTCGAAGCCCTCGATTCTAGAGTCGAAGTTCATTTTGGATACTGGACCACTGTGCTTTCGGCATCTCAAGCTGCGAATATTGCGGCCACATTCGAGCATATTGTGGACACCATTATTTCTGATAAACATGACAAGTCAGATAGAACTATTGCAGATTTGGATTTTTTCAGTAGCCACAGCCGCCAGCAAGTTCTTCAATGGAACCAAACGCTCCCTCCGAAGGTTGAGAATTGCATACACGACATGGTTCGCCAGCATGCCCTAACCCGTCCCAAGAGAACACCAGCAATCACTGCTTGGGATTCGGAGCTCAGCTACCACGAGCTGGACAGCCTAGCTACACGTTTAGCAGGTTATTTAGTTGAACAAGGCGTCGGAGAGGCAACACATGTGCCATTATGCTTTGACAAGTCGGGATGGGCAGTGGTCTCTATGATCGCTGTTATGAAGGCTGGAGGCACAATTGTCCCACTTGACCACACACACCCTGAGGGTAGATTACAACAATTCATCAACGATGTCGACGCCACTTTGGTTCTTTGTTCTCAAAAGAACCAAGAGAAAATTGCCAGTATTGCTAAGCAGGCAATTGTTATCAATCGCTGCACCATGGAACGGCTAAGTAAGCCATCAAAGGCTCCGATCTTGCCGACTATAACTTCGGACCATTCAGCTTATATTATCTTCACGAGTGGTACTACAGGTCGCCCGAAAGGTACAATTATTGAACATGGTGCATTCTGCACTAGTGCGATCGAGCATAGCAAGGCGATGTTCATGCGGTCGGACTCTCGAGTATTCCAATTCGCGTCTTATGTGAGTTGTTGCATTATTGCATCGCCTCATTTCCTTAACTAACATGCCATTTAGACTTTTGATGCTTCAATTATGGAGATTCTATCAACCCTTATCGTTGGCGGTTGTGTTTGTGTACCATCCGAACAAGAGAGGTTTAACGACATACCAGGTGCCATCAACAGAATGGGAGTCACCTGGACCTTATTGACTCCCGCAGTGGCAAGCACTTTATCCCCTGAAAGTGTACCAGGATTAAAGGTGTTGGTCACTGGAGGGGAGGCAATGTCTTCTGGCCACATTTCAAAATGGAAAGGGAAAACCGGCCTCGTCAATGCATATGGACCAAGTGAGACCTCTGTCATTGCTACTACGAGCACCAAGGTGGATGAGGTGGGGAATGAAGTCAACACAGACCCGGGCAACATTGGACGCGCAGTTGGAGGGCGCACTTGGGTTGTTGATCCGCGGAATTACAACAAGCTGGTCCCTATCGGAGGTATTGGCGAGTTGGTCGTCGAAGGTAGAACCGTCGCTCGTGGATATCTGAACAACGAGCAGAAGACTTCCGAGGTATTTATCGATAACCCAGTATGGTTAAACTACTTTGAGGAGAAGGAAAGAGTATATCGAACAGGTGATATTGTCCGCTACAACTCGAATGGTACCTTGAGTTTCGTGGCTCGAAAAGACACCCAAATAAAGCTCAACGGTCAGCGAATTGAGCTCGGTGAAATCGAGCACCATGTGGCAACCATTCTCCCTGGAGACTGCCAGTCATGCGTCGACTTAATATCACCAACTAACAGAGTTGCAAGCAAAGCACTTGCGGTGTTCTTTTCTTCTTCGGCCATTAACTCTGCATCCGACGCCGAAAACTGTCGAGTTTCGGGTGCTGACGATATTTTATTGACGATGTCTGATACGGCTAGATCTACGGCCAAAAATCTGGATTCATCGTTGGCAGCGGTCCTGCCAACTTATATGATACCGTCAATCTATATTCCAGTCACCAAAATGCCGTGGACTAGCTCTGGAAAACTGGACCGGGCGCGCCTGCGCAATATCGTGCATTTGTTGCCGAAAGAAGTTATGGCAGCATACCGGCTGGCCGGTTCTGACAGCAAAGGGAAAATAACCCCAACAAGCCTGATGGAGAAAAAGCTCCAGAAGCTGTGGGAAACCGTGTTGACCATTTCACAGCCAGGCTCGGTAGGTAGCGAGGACAACTTCTTCCGACTTGGAGGAGATAGTATTAGCGCCATGCGACTTGTTAGCTCGGCAAAAAAGGAGGGTATTTCCATTAGCGTTGTTGATATCTTCCGCAATCCGAAGTTGTGTGATATGGCACTGACTTGTGGTGCGGCTGAGGAACAAGTCCAATCGGAGTTGGGAGCATTTTCATTGATGAAAGGGGAGGATTCCATTGCCAATATTATGCCTGAGCTAGTGGAGCAATGCCGCCTCAACGAAGAAAGGATTCAGGATGCTTTTCCAACCAGCCGTCTCCAACAAGGCCTTCTCACATTATCAACAAAATCACCCGGGGCATATACTGCTAAAAATGCTTTCCTACTGCCCGCGGATCTAGACTTGGACCGTTTCAAGAACGCCTGGCAAACAGTGATTTCAGAAGTGGAGATCTTGCGAACTCGAATAGTACACATGAAGTCATCCGCCTTTGTCCAGGTAGTCATCGAGGACGAACCAATTCGATGGAAGGTTGCCCCGAATTTACAGACCGTCCAGGATGCGCCGACCCGGTTGCCTAAACACAATGGTGGTCTTCTCACGGAGTATACAATTACCGATCAACTAGATAATGGCGAGCGTTACTTTATCTGGTCAATCCATCATGCCCTCTACGATGGCTGGAGCTTGCCCATGGTTCTGAAGAGAGTAGAGCTTGTCTATGCCGATGGGGCTGCTAGCTTTTCCAAGACACCATACTCTTTGTTTATCAAATGGCTCTCTGAAGTGGATGAGCAGGCATCAGATGAATTCTGGAGAAGGAGACTTTCAGGGTCATCGCCGCTGGTATTTCCACAGGGTCAGCACACAGTGTCTGGCGATTCTCAGAATAACCAAACACTCTGCCACACCGCTTCGATTTCACGAAGGACTGCAAGCACAGGCATTACAGTGCCAACAATTATTCGCGCTGCATGGGCCTTAATCGTTGCTTCATACTCTGGATCAGACGATGTCATTTTTGGGGAGACTTTGGCCGGTCGTGACATTCCGGTCCAAGGAATCGCGGATATGATCGGGCCTACCATTACTACTGTTCCTACAAGGATTCAAGTACAGCAATATCTCAAGGCGATTAATTTTCTACAGGAAATTCAGAAGATGGCTACAGATGTTATCCCATATCAGCATGCTGGCCTGCAGCGTATTAAACGCCTCAACTCGGATGCCGAAAGTGCCTGCGATTTCCAGAATCTATTAGTAATTCAAAACGCTGAAGAAGAGGTCGTGGATGGGATATGGAACATTCAAGACAATGGCCCCATGGATAACTTTTTCACGTATCCACTAGTTATTGAGTGCAAAGGGAGCCAGGAAAAGGTTCGGATTACCGCTCATTATGACACCAATAGCATTTCGACCTGGGAAGTACAGCGGATCATGCACCAGCTCGACTACGTCTTGAAGCAATTAAGTGACCTACCAAAACACGGTACGAGCATGACTCTTAGTGATATACAAGTATTCAGTCCTCAAGATAACGATCTGGTACGGGACTGGAACCGTACTCGACCCCAGTTTATTGAATCTTGCATTCACGATGAGTTTGAAGAGATAGCCGAATGTCAGCCGAACGCCCCTGCAGTGAGTGCTTGGGATGGAGACTTCACTTACGCCGAAATCAGAGATCATGCTACCAGACTGGCACAACACTTGGTAACTTTAGGAGTCCAGTCAGAGCAGTTTATTCCAATTTGCATGGACAAATCAGCGTGGGTGATAGTGGCTATGCTAGGAATTTTCATGGCCGGGGGCGCCTATATGCCGTTGGACCCTTCAGCACCAATCTCACGACACAAGGAGATGATTCAGGATGTCAATCCATTTATTATTCTCTGCTCCCCTAAATATAGCGAGAGCTATGATGGTATTGTACAGAAAATACTTTCAATTTCTGGTGAGACGATAAGCAATCTTCCTAAACGGGACTCTATCCATGAGCTACATCGAGCAAACAGCAGGAATGCAGCATATGTCATATTTACTTCTGGTTCAACGTATGTCCACTACCCCTTTATTTTATAGATTACATTTCACAGAAGAGTGCTAACCCATGTGTAAAGTGGCCGTCCTAAAGGGACCGTTGTTGAGCACCGGTCAATATCAACAAGCTGTGTTGCAATGAGACGTAGTCTCCTTATGAAGCCTACTTCCCGTGTCTTCCAATTTGCTAGCTTTACTTTCGACGTGTCAATTTTGGAGATTTTCACCACGCTCACGTATGGAGGCTGCGTCTGCATTCCATCTGAGGGTATGCGAACCAGGGATGTTGCTGAAGCAATCAGGTCTTTAGATGCCACATGGGCTTTCTTGACTCCCTCCGTTGCAAATCTCGTGGAGCCATCAAAGGTCCCATCACTGGAGGTTCTTGTGTGCGGTGGAGAGGCAATGTCAATCGAGAATGTCGTGAAATGGGCAGACAAGGTGATTTTGGTGAATGGTTATGGACCTACCGAAGCATCAATTATTGCTGTTGCAAATCCAATAGTAAGTAAACAGAAGGACCCTACCAATATTGGGAGAGCTTTGTCTAGCGGGCTTACCTGGATTGTCGACCCTCATGACCACAACCGCATTACACCTGTTGGATGTGTTGGTGAATTACTCCTAGATGGCCCTCTTCTGGCCAGGGAATACTTAAACAATAAATCCAAGACAGACGAAGCATTCGTCAAACAACCTGCTTGGACAGATTTGTTTGAGCATTTGCAACTCCAGGAACCAAATCAACCACCCTCATTCCACTCTACCAGAATGTATAGGACTGGAGATCTTGTGAAATATAGCCAGGATGGTTCATTGATCTTCATCGGTCGGAAGGATAATCAAGTCAAGTTGCATGGCCAACGTATGGAACCTGGAGAAATTGAACACGCGTTGGACCTAGACTCAGAGGTCCAACATGCACTTGTAGCGCTACCCAAGTCCGGGCCTTTTAGGAAGCGGCTTGTGGCAATAGTCTCGCTGGATACTCTATCATCTTCTGCTTTGGCAAAAGGCGCTTGCGAGCTGATATTGCATGGTCCTAATGCAGCTACCGCTCACACCTATGTTGCTGGGGTTCGAGATCGACTATCTTTAATACTCCCTCCCTACATGATACCGAGTTCTTGGCTAGTGGTCTGGTCGATTCCGTTATTGCCTTCCGGAAAGCTAGACAGGCGGAAAGTCGAAAGTTGGCTTGCGAGCATCGATGATGAGACATACCAGCAGATAATTGATGCGGAGGATGAAGTTGACAAGGCGATGCCGGTAACGGAGACCGGTAAACTACTGCAAGATATTTTCTCTCGTGTCTTAAACCTTCCTGCCCCCCAGGTTAAGCTAAGTCAATCATTCCTCCACTTAGGTGGGGATTCAATTAGTGCTATGCAGGTCATGGCCTTGTGTAGAAAGGCGAATATCAATTTTTCCTTGTCTCAGGTCCTCAAAAGCACCTCAATCCACCAGTTGGCTTCGATTTCCCGCCATGAAGATGCTGTACAACACCAACAAGCAATCTTCGACCAAGACTTCGACCTATCACCTATCCAGCAGCTGTACATCCAATCTCAAAAAGCTTCATCGTACGTCGGAGAAGCACGCTTCAATCAGAGCTTCTCTCTAGCAATAACAAGGCACGTACGACCTCAGGATCTCGAAAGCGCTATCCAACAGATAGTCGACCAACATTCAATGCTTCGAGCGCGATTTGTAAAGAGTCCCGCTGGCGTTTGGCAACAGCGACTTATAACTGATACATATTCATCCTATCGCTATCGAACCCATCAAGTAGACGATGAAAGCCATCTCCCCGGGCTCGTGGCAGAAAGTCAATCCTGCCTCGATATTGAGAAGGGTCCTTTGTTCGTGGTGGATCTAGTCAACATTTCAGGCATGCCCCAAATGATATTCCTTGCAGCCCACCACTTGATAATCGATATGGTGTCGTGGCGGATTGTCCTAGCAGACCTGGAAGAGATCCTGAATACGGGAACACTCTCCTCACAACCAACTTTATCCTTCCAAGTCTGGTGCAACTTGCAGGCCGAACGAAGCCTGAAGGACAGCAATATCAACCAGGCTACTACTCTGCCTTCCGCTATTGCCGCTCCCAATACGTCATTCTGGGGTATGGATAGTCGAGAAAATACATATGAAGACGTAGTCCGTGAAGCGTTCACGATTAACAAAACAATCACAAACCTAGCAATGACCCAGAGCCATCGAGCTTTAAAAACCGAGCCTCTTGATATTTTCCTCTCTGCGATTGCGCACTCATTTAGTCGGGTGTTTGTTGATCGAGCGACGCCAGCAGTATTCAATGAGAGCCATGGACGCGAGCCTTGGAATTCATCGATTGACCTTTCTAGAACGGTTGGATGGTTCACAACAATTGCGCCTATTCATGCAGATGTTGATCTGGAGGAAGATGATGTCGTGGATACGGTACGTCGGATCAAGGATAATCGCCGAATATTACTCGAAAATGGGCGCCCATACTTTGCCCATCAATACCTTACCCCCGACGGGAGGGGTCAACTTCAAGGCCATGGTGACACGATGGAGATAATATTTAACTACTTGGGGCGCATGCAGCAATTGGAGCACTCAGATGCCCTCCTCCAGCAGTGGACATACCCAGAGGATGAACAAACTTCAAAGACAATTTCTGATGTCGGAAACAAGGCCACCAGATTCGCACTTTTCGAGATCTCAGCTGCGATTGTAGAGGATGAGATCCAGTTTTCATTCCTTTACAATAAGCAAATGTGTCACCAACATGATATCAAACGATGGGTTTCTGAATGTCAAGAAACGCTGGAGGAAATTGTTCAGCGTCTTTCGTGCCCTACTCTAGACCCCTCGTTCACCCTCAGCGACTTTCCGCTACTTCCAATATCTTATGACGATCTAGAAAAGATTGTAAAACACTCGCTACCTGAGGTGGGCATCTCACCAGAACAGGCAAGTACTCGCATCTCATCATTTACCATTGAAATACCTTTAATTGACTTTTCCAACTTCATAGGTGGAAGATATCTTCCCAGCCGCCCCCTTACAAGAAGGTCTTATTCTTAGTCAGCTTAAAGACCCAAGCCTATACCACTTCCACGCTATCATGGAAGTTCTCCCTGCTGATGACCTCATTCCCATCGATGGGCAACGCTTAGCGGAGGCGTGGCAGCGAGTGGTCGATTACCACCCATCCCTCCGAACGGTATTTGCCGATAGCGTCTACAAAGGGGATATCTTCAATCAAATTGTTGTCAAAAAGGTCGACAGCGGTATCGCTCTTTTGCGGTGCGATGGTGGCGAGCATGAAGCTGTGCAACAGCTCAGCCCTATGTCAATTCTTGATTTCAATTACAAAAAGCAACCACGACTTCCTCATCAGGCTTTCATCTGCGAGACATCCAGCGGTAAGGTCTATCTCAAGGCAGAGGTCAACCACGGTGTTATCGATGGAGCATCCGTGAATATTATGCTCCGGGATCTGGCAATGGCTTATCACGGAACCCTTCCTGAAGAGTCAGCGCCGTTGTATAGCGAATATGTTGCATACGTTAAAAGCCAACCAGCTGGTGCAGGACTTACTTTCTGGGGGTCATATCTAGAAGGGGCACGTACTTGTCTTTTTCCGACACTCAGAGCACAGCCTCCGTATGAAAAGAAGCTCGGGTCTCTTTGGTTGAGATTCGATCGATTCTCCGAATTGCAAGATATGTGCAAGAACATGAAGATCACGTTTGCAACAGCCGTCCAGGCGGCCTGGGCGTTCTGTCTTCGCCTTTATACAAATTCCGACGATGTCTCCTTTGGTTATCTAACATCGGGCCGTGATGTGCCGGTCAAAGGGATTCAGGACACGATGGGGGCTTTCATCAACATGTTAGTGTGTAGAGTCAAATTCTCGAATGAATCGACGCTCAAAGAGCTCTTTGACAAAGTTCAAAATGATTTCATCGATTTCTTGGATCATCAGCACTGTTCACTGGCACGAGTTCAACATGAAATCACCGGTGGAAAGGCCTTATTTAATACTGCGATGTCTATCCAAGGTGATAGCGCAAGTGACAAACTCGAGTCAACCTCGATTAATTTCACT
Organism: Venustampulla echinocandica; assembly: GCF_003357145.1. Classification (NCBI taxonomy): domain Eukaryota; kingdom Fungi; phylum Ascomycota; class Leotiomycetes; order Helotiales; family Pleuroascaceae; genus Venustampulla; species Venustampulla echinocandica. Next base: position 649,570 of record NW_022474205.1, on the reverse strand, counting down.
CCTGTTGCGGCACATGATCCCAGCGAGGCAAGTAATCTCCGTTGAGATGCAACCGTGAAATACGCTAACCTGCTTCATAGTATGCGGTAACTATTAACGCCAGAACATCAAGAGGGGACGAAGGCATTGTGATCAGATACTGGACAGATACCATGTCCGAAGAACAAGTAAACGGCTTGGGAGATGTGTTGACGAAGATAATTACAACCTTTATCGACAAACCAAATCAGATTGTGGGGGAACTGAATCTAGAAGAAGCGAGTAAAACTTCGTCAATTGAACCAACACCAACCATGCCAGCTCAGCCACTAGATTCTGCATTGGAGTTGCGAACAATGGTCAACGAATGCGTCCGCGAGGTGATTGAGCAGCTCTTTAAATCAGGCTCTCTGGTCAGCTATGATTCCCAACGGGTTCATAATACTATTGGTCAAATGAGCGCTCAGGCTGTTCGGCCCATGATCGACTACTCTCAAACCACAAATATTCCCATGATCGAAGAGATCGAAAAGCCAGTACGTACAGTAGCACGCGAACCTCGAGGTCCGGGACAGTGGGATCAAGTCGAACAACGCCTGCTTCAAGTCTGGAGCGAATTATTACAGATATCCCCAGATTCAATTGGGACTGATGACAACTTCTTTGAACTCGGTGGAGACTCTATTGTCGCCATGCAAATGGTAGGCGCTGCCCGAGACGATGATCTCGCCTTGACCGTGGCTACAATATTCAAATACCCCACGTTTGCAGATATGGCAGCAGTTCTTCGGGCGAATGCATCACAAGTTGTTCAAAACACCAGTAATACCTGGGGAGAGAATGAGGCACGCGAAGCGAGGAGTCAGGCCATTCAAAATGCGATGTATCAACGGTATTCTCTACTCGAGGCGGCCAATGTTGATGCCTTCTTACAGGAGAATATCTGTCCAAAAGTCAGAGCTTTCCGTGGCGGTATTGCCGATGTCTTCCCAGTCACTGACTTTCAAGCCTTGGCCGTAACGGGCACGCTTATGTCGTCAAAATGGATGCTTAATTACTTCTATCTCGAAGGGGAAGGCTCTTTAGATTTGAGGAGATTAAAGGACGTCATCTCGCAAGTCGTAGCGTCTTTTGATATCCTCCGCACAGTCTTCGTCCCATATGGTAACCGCTTCTTCCAGGTAGTGCTTCGAAAGCTTCAACCAACTTTTTCAGTTCACGACACTGATGATCTTTCCGAATTCACCAGTTCATTGCAGGATAAAGACCGAGAATGTGGCCCAAGACCTGGAGAATCATACCTCCAATTCGCCGTTGCCAAGCAAAGGGGGAGTGACAAGCACCGTATAATCATGAGACTCTCTCACGCGCAGTATGATGGACTTTGTCTGCCCAGGATTCTTGGGGCCTTGCAAGCAGGATTCAGAGGGGCCGAAATTGCTTCAACTCCTCCATTCTCCACATATGTGCGAGACTCTGTCAGAACGACGACCGATGATCATTACTTGTATTGGAAAGACCTTATGAGGGGCTCATCTATGACTGAAGTTGTGCAACGCCGTGGACCAAACTATAACCGCGGAAACGAGGCGCCAATAATTCTCAAGAGGACAGTTGAATTTAACTCACTGGCCTCCCAAAGAATTACATCAGCAACGGTTATCAAAGCCGCATGGTCGCTCGTTCTTGCCCAACTTGCTGGATCTTCGGACATCGTTTTCGGTAACGTCATCAGCGGGCGCAATGCAGCTGTGGTTGGGGTAGAAAGCATAATCGGCCCTTGTGTCAACCTAATACCAGTCAGAGTGAGCTTCAAGGATGGCTGGAAGATTATGGATCTTCTCAAACACATTCAAGACCAGCAAGTCGCCAACATGCCCTACGAGTCACTTGGCTTCCGTGAAATCATCAAGCATTGCACGGACTGGCCCGACTGGATGAACTTTTCTACTGTGTGCCAGCATCAGAATATTGAAAAGCAAACGGGAATGGAGTTAGCCGGTAACGAGTATACCCTAGGCGCCATAGGTAGTCAGGAAGATCTCGCGGATCTGACCGTCCTCTCTACACCCCAAGGAGATGACAGCATCGAAATCAGTTTGGTCTTCACATCAAACACCGGAGTTACTCTTGCTCTCGCCAACCAACTTTTTGAATCGCTCTGCGAAATCGCCATCACCTTCACTACAGACTCGATGGCCCCGCTCCCAAAGCCCACCGTATTATCTGCACTGTTAAATCGAACTCTGAGACAAGATATCGCGACGATGAATCCCGAATACCGTGCAAACCTCAACAATCTCAGTCACGAAGAAGTCACGAAGTACTCCGCTTTTCTTCGCAATGCCTGGGGGCAGATCCTTTGGAATAAAGATGCTGCGTTACCTAATATTACTCTCGAATCATCCTTCTATGACCTCGGTGGCGATATCATCGGTCTTGCACAATTGAGCTCGTTGCTAGATAGCGAGGGTTACCAGATGAGAGTTGAGGAGCTCGTTGATTGCCCCGTATTTGGCGAGCAGGTTGCATTGGTGGCATTGGTTGCTAAAACTAAGCGAGATATGGTTGAAAATGAGTTGAGGGAAATGAGGGCTCCAGCCTTTGAGGCTGAGACAAAGAAAAAGGGCGGCTTCGGGAAAGCGTTAGGAAAGAGCGTTTGGGGTTTGAGGAATGGCATTAAGAAGCTACGGAAGGCCTAGGAATCAATGGGGGAAGGGCATAAAACTGATACATAGATAGGGCACGTTTCGTTTGTGACGATGTTTGTTCTCCTGTTTCCTTTTAATTATCTATACCTACGTACCTCGATTAGATCCGAGTTATATCCCGTGCACATATAAATGTTTATAAAGATATATATATCAGCGATTCAACTATGCTAAATTCTCACCAAGGATCAAACTAGTCGTAAGCATATATCTAGTGAGGTTACAATTGCGACATCTCGCAAAAACGTGCCATGGACCGATAATAAGGCGCACAGTAGTTTGGTCCGTCTACTGATATTTTTAGGTGGATTGATGACGGATTTTCTCATTCTGTCTTTCACCCATCCATGAGAAAGGCAAAGAAAGAGCGCACCGATATTTGATCGCTGCGTAATAACCCCAGCGACACGGTTGAATATCCGGTTGTCTCAGTCTCACGCATGAAGAAGAATCCCACAATTTCCACGCCGAAGATAATAGGACAGATGATCTTTGGCAGCCGCTAAGGGTCCTAGACAGCGCCGCCAAAATTGAGGCCCATAAGGAGCGTAGCTGTCGACACATAATTTTCGAAGATACCATCCAGGGTTGCAGCCCTGAGTCTGGTGATCCAACAATGATCACACTTTCACGTATAGTCCCTGTGATGATGTTGTTCAAATGTCCATTGTGGTGAAATTTACAATTCGTGACGCAATTATTTTATCTCGGCCGCTAACATGCCAAGTTTCAGTGTACTCCCAGCCAGGTTTATAGCGGTGATATGGATAGGGGAGAGGGGTGCGACTATATATTTGCCTGCCCTGGCTTTAGTATTGTTTGCTAGATGCACTCGCTATTCGTGCTAGTTTGGATATACTAATACTCTATCCACCCCTCGCCTAGTTGATCTAAAAAGGGGGGAAAGTCCGAACGTGTCCAGGTCCGCTTAGCTGGAAAAGAAATCTGCCGTATAACACTGATGTTCACCGCAAATTCATAAAATCAACAATAGGAAGAACAATACCAAATACACAATAGGCAGAATATATGCCCTAAGCGAGAGCCTACTTGGTCTACCTTCAACCCGCAACAGACTTTATATACTGAAGAAACCTCTGCCTCATTCCCAACTTTCAAAACCGACCTACTTGGTAAAACCTTTCGTCGATCAGTAAGGAACAACCCATACCCGTATTAGATACCCAGAATTGCTAATATGTATCTTAATTTACAGTGGTTCAGAAGGCAGTTTCGGAGGCCGTCGCGCCGGTCCCAATTGTGACGATTCCTAGAATCCCACAGCCAGAGGAACTTGGCTTAACAAAGGACGCAAGAATGCACGACCCAAAATCCATTTATCGCCCGAGTATTGGTTCGCCCGCAATCCCTTACCCCGACTCTGTCACACACCACACGTTCCACCAATTTGCGCGCTTTCCGGTGAAATTACAGTGAGAAGCTGCGGTCCCCGAGTCCCGAACTATTATGATAGACACAGTTTGCGATCCTATGAAAATCCGGGAACTAACTCACTCGACAACCATCTCGCCGCGTAACTCCATTATCGGTCGCAACATGCCTATCTTATCATGCATTTGTCGCCTTTCAAGACGAACACCATTGAAGCATTTTCAGCCAGCTTTCGAACAACAGTTTGGATATACTATCTGGTGTAACTTCAAGACTGATACTTTGCACATGTATTTTGACAGTGCTATCAAAATGATACCTTTTTCGTCGAAAGATTATCCTCAGGAGGCCCACCTATTTCGAAATCTGGTGCTTGAGACTCCACTCGAAGGGTTTGGGGTGTCGTGTCTTGCCTATATATGCCAGTATTTTAGTGGACTTAAGTCATTATCGGTTTTGTTTCACGGAGAAAGGGGGAATAAAATATGATGCGGTATGCCAATTATGGGCCTCCGCTTAGAATAAGAGAGCATGGCGAACTGGCACGCCTGATGAAACGACGGATTAAGGAAAATCCCACTACGTCAGAAACGTACCGCCTAAAGAATTGGAAAGTACCAGTGTACACGGAGGGCCACAGAAGAAACTGGGGGATTTGAGGAGGCGGTGGAAATTGAAGATATCGAAAAGATGTATGGAGGCCTCGAGTGATGACTATACTGTACCATAATCAGGATGGCGATCAAAGAACAGATGGCAGCGCTTGGAAGTCACAAACTAAGACATAAACCATTCTCAAATCTACATTTCCCGAACTGCTCTGCCGATTCATCCGCTTCGATTTAAAATCATACCTCATCAACTCAGGACATGGGGTCCTTGGACGAGAGTGTTTGCCAGAACAGAATGCCTTTGTAGCGAAAATGCAAACATCCCCATCTGTCGCCTTCTCCCCAGGTGCACCGGTCTGCTATATGTGTGGGCACCTAGCTACCCGAATGAAAGGCTTTTAAATCCTGCATATCCCGGTCAGTTATTTGATAGACATTACATGTATGATAGAGAAAATTGTAGTCAAGCAATCCGAGAGTGGGGATTTTCAAACTGTGATGTTGAGATCTCCAAGGGGCATCCAACAATACTGATACTCAGTATTGCAACGACACTAACTATGTCTAACGCGTCACTTAGGAGATCAGCGCAAACATAGAAGAGTAAGCTCAAAATTAGGCATAATATTTTACGTATATAAGCCGCATTTTCATTTCTACGAGGTCAAAAACTCCCCATACACACGGTTCCAGAAGGCAAGGATCCAAGCGCCTCAGTCTTACTACAGTGGGTAAGTATTAGAGACCCTACCCGCTTCAGTAAAATATCATTCATTTAGCTAGTAGGTGTAGATCTCAAATCAGTTACCTTAATACAAATGGCCATATCTTGTTGGCTCGCCTAAATGATCCCGTTTAAATCCACCCACAGCGTTAGGATTCGAGGAAGAGCAGAATTTACTACTGACTACACAAAATAAAGATTCTAAGACCAGAACTTGTATTTAAAATTGAGTTTATAATCCATATGATCCCGAGGTTCGTGAGACTGAGAAAGATGAAAAACACCTTCGCAAACTTGGAATTATAGGCGCTTGACGAGGATGAGATATCTGCAGTTAGTCGGCACTGGGACTATCAAGTAATCATCCGCGAGCCTCAAATTGGAAATATACCTAGGGGATATCTGAAGATATATAACAAATGTCATGAACTCATGGCCAGGGTTGTCCTATCTTTCGGAAGCGGATTCAGAAAATTCGAGATGGTTTTCATGTAGAACGGGCTAAGCAAAAGAATTCTTGATCATCAATCGCTCGGTCTTTCATTTAAATCTAAGCAGATGGCTGACAATAAGGGAAAAGGCAGGGCTCAGGGACTCCCACCACTTCCATTTTCTGACCTTCACTTATCATCTCGACAACTGCCTCTGCCTGAACCTCAGTATCTGTTGCTCAATTTATGCGACCCCTTTCATATCAATCTTAGCTGTCTGCCTAGTCTCAACTTGCTGCCCGGGCTCAATCGGATCAGATCGATCTGCCACAACCTGCTGATGAAGAATAGTTGCGACTCCTCGATGTAGAGCTACTCATGGCACTGCCAGTTAATGAGCCTCTTCCACTATTTGACATGGATATGTATCGCGCTGCGGCTGGTGTCACTGGACTCTGGAATTCTTTGCTCAATGATGCCCAAGATAAGAGCTTGTCTTGCACTTAGAAGCTGTATAGCTAAAGAGAGGGTATTAAATTTTAAATGTTCCACAAATTCTAACACTCTCTCGTGGTTTAACACACTTGCACAAGTTATATTTACTATTCACTTATTATACTGCTATTAGCTTGTTTTGTAATTAAATGTCGGGGTGTAGCTAAGACAAAGAGGATTAAAAAATGAATGTTCCATGTGTTCTGACACTCTCTAATAGTCTAACTCACTTGAACATATTCTATTCGCTATTTACTTATTAACTTATACCCCTATGAACCTCATTTGTAATTAAATGTTATATTCTACAGCAGAAACAATGAGTACTAAAATATAAATGTTCCATGAAGTTTAAAACACTCTAGTAGTCAAACTTAGTTGTATATGTTATATTCTGTATCCACTTACTGCCAAAATAACCCCACAGACTCTCCCCTTGCCTCTGTAGGCGAGATCCCTTGTTATATTCACTATTCACTTACTGCCAAAATAACTTCACCGACACTCCCCTTTTATATATAGACGGTATCTTTTGTCAACAAACTCCCACTGCTTATTTCTCCTCCTCCTCCTTCCTCCTCCTTTTCCAACCTACAACAAAGACGCCCACCTTTACCTCGTCACGTTATCATCAATACCAACTTCACATCCGTTGATATTATCACCACCGTAATAAAACTGCAAATCATGGTGTACGTTAAACTTCCCCCTATCATTTAACTTGCACAAATAGTCTTTAGAACTTAACTAACGAACGTGTGTTCAAGGTTCGAGCCCGGCTCCTATAGAGCATGGGACGTGGGCCTGGTGCCACAGTCATACCAATACTCCCAAGACACAATCCACTATGGGATGGCTTTACAAGCAGCAGCAACTGCAAGAGATTCATACGTCCAACCGGCCCAGGACGCCGTCCCGGCATTCCGCCGCTTCTCCAATCTGTCAATAGAATTACGATACATGATCTGGAAGCTTGCGTTACCTAGTGCCCGCGTTATCAAAGTTACATACGGCGTCTTCCAACAAGACCAGGAGGACGGGAGCATTATAGAATTTATTCAAGGTGTGACGGATGCGCAAACCCCTACGCTGCTCCACGTCAACCACGAATCAAGGCGTGTCGCATTGAAGAATTACAAGCTGTGTTTCGAGGAAGAATTCAGGTATCCTATATATGTTGATATCCGCAGGGATGTCATCATGGTAGCTTGCATGGAGGCTGTGGACATTTTGTTGAATGTGTCGCCGACAAATATCTTCAAGGAAGGGCAGCTGCGAATGCTTGCGATTGACTTCAGACGGACCAGTCGCCAGAGCCGTAGCAACTGGAGGTTCGATCAGCGCTTCCAGTACTCCTCCTCTTTGTCTAGCGGTCCGATTGGCTTTGCCAAGCTTGGATGTTTTGATGAGATTGTTCTCGTCGAATCTTTTCAACCACCACCAGGGGTGCCAAATATAGCACCGATCGCCCCAATGTATAGTCATATTTCCGACAACGTTGGACAGTTTGCCGCACTCCTCAATAGGCACCTGAACAATATCCAGCATACATTCAATGTGCGTCGCAACAGAGGCCTGTCTCAGCTGGAGTTCAAGCGCCCAACTATAACTGTGCTGACGAACGAGGAGCTGCTTGATAGGATGTCCTAGTGAAGGATGAGCTGTGACGCTACGGCTATGGTTTGCAAGTCTGAAGTTTATTGAGACATTCGGGGAGGATTTCATTACCGTCGAAAGTCTGGCTCACGCGACGTCTGGATCTGGATTGGGGGGGGGATACAAATTCATGGGGACCAAAATGAAGCAGCACAAAAGATTGATAGTCATCATTCTCGCAACACTGGAGTTGTGGAATGAACGCATAGAGCCATAAATGGAGATCATTAAGTCAAGTCCAGATTAAGTAGATTGTGATCGGCACTTGCAACATAAAGCGCCAAGCTCAATACATAAAAATAATTTTCATTTCTTTAATCAAAGATGTCTATATGACCTTTATCTTCGCCACTTGGGAAGCAAGTTCGCAAATTTCAGCATTCGTGGTTTTGCCTACGAGCTTCTTAGAACCTCAAATCCCATCCAATCAATGGCCCTAGCTTTGGTAGCTCATCTGCCACACTTTGGACATCTTTATCTCCACGCCCACTGACACAGATGACAACATCTTGCCCTTTCTCCATAGTTTTTGCAAGCTCAATAGCCCCATAAACAGCGTGCGCAGTTTCCAAAGCGGGGATAATGCCTTCTAGCTGACTGATCAACCTGAAGCCAATAAAAGCCTGTGCGTCGGTTGCTGAGACAAATTTCGCTCTTTGGTTGTCCTTCCAGGATGAGAGTTCTGGACCAACTCCCGGATAATCGAGACCTGCCGATACCGAATGAGTGTCGGATATTTGGCCATGTCTGTCTTGTAGCACATAGGTGCGGACGCCATGGAGCACACCTATTGAACCTCCGGAAAGTGTTGCGCTATGCCGGGCAGTGTCAACACCGTCTCCGCCGGCTTCAATGCCAAGGAGTTTAACACTGGGGTCATTTGAGAAGGGATAAAACATCCCCGCAGCATTGCTGCCACCGCCTACGCAAGCAACGACGGCATCGGGCAGCTTGCCGCGCTTCTCGAGCATCTGCGCCCGTGTCTCATCGCCAATAACGGATTGGAAGGTACGGACGATAGTAGGGAAGGGATGAGGCCCAATTGCCGATCCGATGATGTAGTGAGTGGTATCAAGCTTGACAACCCACGCGCGCATGGCTTCGTTGACGGCATCACGAAGGGTGCGAGAGCCTGCTTCGACGGCGACGACATCTGCGCCAAGGAGCTTAATCCGGAAGACATTTAGTGCTTGTCTCCGTACGTCTTCCTATATAGAAATTAGCCAGAGAATATAGCGGAACGGATATAACTTACGCCTCCCATATAAATAGTGCATTTCATGCCAAACTTGGCGCACACTGTTGCTGTAGCTACCCCATGCTGGCCGGCTCCAGTCTCAGCAATGATTTCAGTTTTCCCTAATCTTCTTGCGAGCAAGATTTGGCCTAATGCATTGTTGATCTTGTGACTTCCAGTATGATTCAAATCCTCTCTCTTCAGCCAAATATTCGCTCCACCGGCATGGTCGGTTAGCCTCTGGGCTAGATGTAATTGACCTGGGCGTCCCATGTAGGGGTAGTAGGAGCGGTACTCCTCCCAGAAGGCAGGATCATCTTTAATTTTATTGAACCCTTCCTCAAGTTCCGACAGACAGTCCATGAGTGACTCCGGTACGTACTGCCCTCCAAATTCCCCAAACCGGGCAGGTAAAGCCGCCGGGTCTACCGGCCCACTTGAATTTAGAGCTTCGATCTGATCGATTAAGTTTTCGCCAGTGTCTGTGTCACGAATGACACCATCCACGTGTACGCCAGTCGGCTCCTGTGCTTCATGCACGGCTTCCACAATGCCAACTTCTCTCGTTACGTCACCAGTAAGAACATTGGTGCGCCCACAGATTTTAGCACAGTATTCCTGGGCCTTTTTCGCTGCTTGTCCAGCAGGGGCCTCTGCAAGGGTTATAATGATTTGGCTTCCGATCACCACGCCATCTGCAATCTTGGCAACGCTCAAGAAGTGATCGCGTGTGCTAACACCGAAACCAACCGCAGCTGGCACGTTGCCCGAATATTCCTTTACTCGTTTCAGAAGATCTGGCAACCCTGTATTTATCGTTCCCGTAGCACCGGTAACACCCATTCGTGAAACGACATATATGAAGGAGTCAGCAAGTTTGCAGAGGAGCTTCATCCGACTCTCGGATGTAGCTGGGGCAATAAGGGGAACATAGGACAGCCTGTATGAAAATATTAGTCCCAATCTCATGAAGGGTGGGAAATGGGAAACATGACTCACCCATATCGGGCGCAGAAATTCCTGAATGTCACAGCCTCCTCGGGTGGCAAATCGACGACAATAAAGCCATTGACACCAGCCTCCTTACAATCCTGTAACAATCTCTCCTCGCCATATCTTAACATAGGATTGTAGTATCCCATGAAAAGAACTGGAACCTTCAATCCCTTCCGTCGTGCCTCCCGTACCATCTCAAGAGTCGACTCGATTGTGACATTATTCTGCAGGGCAATCTATAATAATTCATTGTAAGCCATTATCGACAAATACCAATATTCGCATACGAACAGTATTGGACTTTTGAATTGTAGGGCCGTCCGCGATTGGGTCTGTAAATGGAATTCCGAGTTCAATAACATCTGGCGGGCCGTTAGCAGGCGTGCAACTCCAATCGACTGGAGCATGTACCGGAACCACCAGCTTCCATTCCCAAAAGGATATCAACTGTTTCTGGGGGTGTGGGAAATCCGGCAGTGACATAGGTTACCAAGGCAGGCTGTTGAAAGACGATTAGCTTGTGGCAACAGTGAGTGGGGGCAATTGAGATCTGGAATTGCCTACCCTGCCTTCTTTCTTGCATTGTGCAAACGTTCTCTTAAGACCTTCCATGATTGCAAGATGGTGCGATTTAAGTTGTTGTATTCAATTGCACAAAAAAGGTCGCGAGCCTCGAGTTTAAATAAATTTGAATGAGTCAAAGAGGGAATCAGGCTTTACGCCCGGATTCTTTGAAGACGTTGCCCCTCCACCCAAATCGGGCTCACCGCCCGGGCAAAATTATTAGTCATATAGCAATGATGATGTCTCACTTGCTCAACCTCCTCGGGCGCCATCTCATCTAGAAATCATCAATTGTTCATGACGACGATCCAATCAGGTCTAAAATTGCAATTTATCTCAGGCAAAATGGTACGATATCTGCCATCGACTTTCTGCCTTCCCTCTCGCCGCCTTTTTACTCAAACCGCTCGCCGAACCGCCTTCGCGACAGGCCCAGCACCACCACGTCTACCTCCCAAAGAACAGGAAGAATTCGAGCGATTACAAAAGTCATCGACGGGCGCATTCAGTACAGCAAAGCCTGCCGCCGAATCCACATCTTCCCCGGCTCCCTCTGGGTCTCGGCCGCAAGTAAACCAATCTCCAGCGTCCAAACCCGAATCAGACGAGGCCCAGATAAATGCAAGAGTGGAAGCGTCAGGAAAAGGCGACGAACTACATCCGGATATTAGGAGAGGCGCAAAGCCAGAATTCGAAGGAGATGTCAACCCTAAGACTGGAGAAGTTGGTGGGCCAAAGAATGATCCATTAAGATGGGGGGCTAAGGCGGATTGGAGTTATAATGGAAGAGTGACTGATTTTTGAGAGAGCATGAGAAGGAGTTGCTCCGATGAAGCGATGCCAAGGGCGAGCTTCTTGTTGGCCTCAGCCCTGATTAATGTACAGGAGGTTGTTGAGAGCCACGACTTTCCAGATGTATTAGTATTGCCAGTGGCAAAAGTCCAACTTGACTATTTAATAAGTTTGCATGTGGAAACTCTCGTTACATAATCTCGCTCACCAGCGCCGCCCTTGTCCTTGGTGTTATGGAAGAGCCTTATGTGGCTCAAATCTCAATGTGCGAGCCGAATCCAGCCATGGTATTTTTTCATTTCCTTTGCCGACATCTTGGTAGTAGCATCATACCAGGTACAATATCCAATTCCAAGTTTTCAGGCGAAGCTATTAAGATACACCTGGTCCAACATATATGGCGATAGATTGAAGAAAGTCCAGTCTATCTAAGCCACTGGTATGATGCGATACAGTCATATACACTCCTGTGTAGTCTGACCTCCCACTTTGTCAACTTCAACCCGTCTAAATTATTGGCCGTTCTGCGTTTCCGTTCTCTTCCTACACTGTCTACCCCTTCTATATTCTTGTTTGGTTTGCTGCGTTCTCCCTTCGGCGCCACCACGGCAGTTCCGATGGATTGGCGGTAAGGAAATATCCATCGAAACCTGTCCACGTCTGGTCGTGTTGGGGAGCTTCCGGACGAAGCAGAAACGGGTGATAAGAACCCAAGGAAGGCCTAGTTATGCTGTCAAACTCAAACTGGTCCAACTGACTTTACTGTGGGCTCGAGAGAATTTATGCCCTTTGTTACTTGGCCCCAACTCCATGTTGTTACTTGTGGAAGGCATCTTAATTTAATTGTCATCGAAATATTGCGCCTAGTTGGAGGGGAAGATTCCTGAGACAGGGGTGGAACTACGGCAAAACAGTCAGACAAGGCGCTGCTCTATAGTGAGAGACGAGGCGAATAGAACCCTGAGTTGGGATATACCCAGTGTCTGCAATATAAATAGACCCGTGAGAATATTTCGTGTCAATGATTGGGTAGTCCAGCCTACTGTACATAAGACTAAAAACCGGAGTCTTATTATCCTTATATACAAAGTACCTTTAGACAGTGATGATACACCACTAGTCAAAGTATATACAACCCAGAGCGGACCTTTCATGCATTGTAAGTCTTACCTCCAGATGCGAATCGGTCCGGATGGCAATCAAAGTAACCCATAGTTTTGGAGGAGAGAGAAAATCGACAAGAATATAAAGAACGACCGTACGCCTATTCTTAGCAGACGCGACAAAAACAAAGTAAAACCCATAGGCTTGGCAACGATGGTACAAGTGATAATTAGCGCCTTGCCTTTGAGAGCGTCTGAAGAGAGGAAGAGCGATGGACCCTGTCTAGAAGTGCTAAGCTGAACTCATATTTGGGACTAAAATATGTGCATTGGTCTGGCTAAGTGATGGAGCACAAAAAACAGAACGATTCAGAAGAGGACTGCCAGAAGTTTGACCATAATTATGGTTCCTGTTTTGTCGCCCTTTCGACTAGGATTCCAAGGGAGCACTGTACTCGTACTTTTAGTCTGGCGTTACATGTACTCAAGACCTTATGCATCACCCTCTGCGGCTGAATATCTCATGCAGCTCAGCCCCAACCGTGGCGTTTTATTTTACCATTCACACACTTCACATTCGCGCTTTAGATGACTCGTTCTTCCTACCTATCCTTCATTCATTCATTTCAAAGTAACTTTCTTCCACTAATCCGACACGAAGTTGCAATGGGGAGACCCGGAAATCTCCGCCAAATGATAAAGCATTTACACCTCCCTTTGGATAACAGTCTTCCGCAGAATTCCAGCATTCCCTCAGCGATGGCCACGTCACCAGTCTCGTCGAAAACATCCACAACAAAAGATAGCTGCAGAAGATGTAGAGATATCGGTCTCCCGAAAATCTTCGCCGGAAACATTAGCTTTGAACATGCCGAATTCGTTTGTGATCTTGACGCATCGGTCGACCAGTTAGAGGCATCGGACTGTTCGCTTTGCCAACTACTTGCATCAATGGCACCGTCAGATCTCGACGATGATGGCAGCGCCAGGGTTAAGAACTGCCATCTACGTGCATTTTCTATGGGCAGGATATTTCCTACCCTGAGTCCAACTAGTCCACTAAATCTTCCTGGATCCGGAGACACAACATTGCTAGCCGTTCTGCGGTCCGATTTCGCCGATTACAGCTGGTCCCAATACAACCCCTCATTCCATAAAACTGTGCGATCTCTAGAAGAGACCGGACTTCTATTTCCTTACCAAGGTAAACTTCGCCCCCCTCACTTTGACGTGAGAGAAATCTCGGCTGGCGAATTCGACATTATGTTTGCTAGAAAGCACCTGGATTATTGTCGGATAAATCATGGCGATGCATGTAGTCTTCGGGAAGTTGAATATTTCTATCGTGTCATTGATTGCCATGCAATGACCATCATCACGGCTCCATCGGGTTGCAAATACGTTGCTCTATCGTATGTATGGGGTCAGCAGCCGTCGTCGAGTTCTCCGCCTGCTATCAACGATCACTTAGCCCAACCTCTTCTCACCAACGCTCCAAAGGTCATCCTGGATGCTATTGAAGTTGCTAAGGCTTTAGACCTTCAATATCTCTGGGTCGATCGCTACTGCATTAACCAATCGGACCTGTCCGACAAACACAGCCAAATTGGCCAAATGGACATGATATACGCTAATGCCCAAGTAACCATTATTGCCGCCACTGAGAACGGCCCTGAGCATGGGCTACCTGGAGTTAGGGGAACTGCCAGGAACTCCCAGCCGCATTTACGTCAAGGCGATAGGGCTTACATATCTACACTTCCGCACCTAAGGTCGGCGATAAATAACTCGAAGTGGGCCACTCGAGGCTGGACGTACCAAGAAGGGCTTCTCTCAGCTCGTCGTATTATTTTCACACAGCATCAGGTTTGTAAACCCTTGTGGATGTTATCACCACAGGTCTTCAAGCCCTATCCTCTCTATGCGCCAACACCTATATTAAGGGGCAGGGTCAACATCTCTATTAATTATCCGGATAATCAAGAAGCTGCTAACCTAGAGCACATTTAGGTATATTTCGAATGCAATAGCATGTATTGCGCAGAAGCAGTAATTCTACCTTTGGATGCAATGCACGGAAAAGGCAGGGAAAGATTCAACCCGCTTTTCCCTCCCGGCGCTTTCAATTGGGAGATCACCGTCAAAGAATCCAGGAGAATCATTTCGTATATCCATGAGTTCAGCAGGAGAGAGCTGACTTTCCCAAGTGACGCCCTTAATGCCATGCAGGGAATATTTAGCCATTTTGAAAAAGCCAAAGCGCCGGTTTACCAGATGATGGGTGTTGTAATTCCATCACCCGCTGCGATGCTAGAATACTCCAGAGGCCCACCACACCCGCAGTGGTCCCCTGCAAATAGTCTAGCCATGGGACTTACCTGGTATTGGAAGAAGCCAGGTCGGCGGAGAAAAGGATTTCCCAGCTGGTCCTGGGCTGGGTGGGAGGGAGAGGTATCTGGGAAATTATGGCTCATGTCTAGCTGGGCCACCCCGCAAATAGAATGCGAAGTCTCGATTGAAAACGATAGCGGGGCCCTTTTACAGTTCCCTCCTTTTGAGGAGCTTCCTGGATAATTATCCCTCTTCTGCGACAGCGCCAAGTACATCCATATCGAGACAAAGACATGGGACTGTGAAATCAAACATTATGCTACCGAAGTAAGGAAACGTAAACTAATAGTTGATGGCCGCCACGCCCACCAATATTTTGGAAAAGACTTCATTTTACTCTTTTCTACTGGATATGTTCAGGTTTACTTACCCTTCTACGGAGACTACAAGGTCGACGTCGCAGAAACGACAGAAGTGTTCGTCGGGACCCTTACTGCAATTTTATTGGGCGATGCTGGCAAAAGCCATTCTGGATCTCGGTGGCAATTGTCCACCCCAGCTGGCTTGGTGGTAAAGGAGATGGAACACTCTGCAGAACGCATTGGTAGCTTTTCATTCCACCAAGCAAGGAAACTAAACGGTAATAGACTTGAGGTCCCAAGTGAAGTAGACTTGGAGACCTTCCTGAGTACTTATACTCGGCGCAAGGTTCGTCTAGGCTAATTGCGCAAATGCCGCGTTTGGAAATTACTGGTGTAATTCAATGCTCCTCATGTTGAGCATACCCACAACAGTTCTAGCCCTCAGAAAACATACTTGACATCCTACCATTCTTACCACAGAAGCAGGCAGTCACTTAGAGCGACGTTAGTTACTACTCTACTTAACCCCATAGTCCTCATCCACATCTACACTTCCTAACCCAATTAACACAGAACTTACCAACGCTATTCAATCAATTCGATAGAAAGTCCAAGGATAAAGTGGATAAGTGGACATCGTTATTAGCTATCTCCGCTCTATTTACGCCCAGCTAATCTAATGCAGCAGTAAACAGTAACACTACGCCGAACCGCGTACAAAATAGTCAGGTCGGCCGTCCCTATTGTACACTGATACTATCGAAACAGACTTCCTTCAAGCCCCTTGCCTGCTTATATGTAACATTTTGAACTGAAACTAGTGATCGCAAAATTACTGGGTTCATGTGGCCACCGCAGCGGCAACCGGAGACTCAGATGGAATCTCGGGCTTAGTGTCATCTTCCGGTTTACCTTCCACTAGCGCTGCTTGTCTCTTGCGGGAATGTGCGTTGGCGTTCTCAATCATGCGCTGTGTGACTTTCTCCACGACATCATTCTCTGTCTGGGGGACCTCGGGTGACAATTTCTCGACCTCGGGCGATACCTTCTCTGGCTCAGGCTCAGGCTCAGGCTCAGGCTCCTTCACAATATCGCCTTCGACCTCTTTTGCAACATCCGGCTCATCTGCCGGGCTTTCGGTATCCTTCACAGCTGCCTTATCCCCCTTCATAATAGAAACCGGCTTCCTTAATTTCGGCCGGTTCCAACTCTTCGAACCAATCCCCTTAATCTCCCCGATGCTCCAAATTCCCTCTCCTCCCCTCTCAAAACTCTCATCCTCCACCTCCCTTCCCGGCCTAACAGGCAGAGATAGCTGCTCATTTTCTTCCTCCTCCACTTCCTGCGCCATAAGCTGCATTCGAAGTAGTGCTTTCCGTGCAGCGCCACTTCTGGCGTCCTGCCCATCAACACCAGCAACGAACTCAACACTCATAATTTTCAAGGAAAGGCCATCATGTACGCCTTGATATCCACCATGTTTGCCGCCCCATTCTCGACTTCGAATCCCGAAACGGGTGGTACTATGGTATTTCTCCATGGGAGGAAGGATAAGGACTGTGACGTGGGCTTCGTGGTTCTTGGGAACGACAACAGGACCGGTGCGGGGGGGTTTAGTCCTAATACCCTCAATTGGGGCTCCCTTCTCTACAGAGCCATCCTCAATTTCCAGACCGAGATAACTCGTATCGACGGACTCGGGCCATGCGCCCCGGAACCAACCTTCGTGGATACATGCTGCGATGATGTCTGAATCATCGGTGTATATATCTGTACCCCATACACCACGGCGTTTTGTGATTTCTTCCCTGCTGGAATCCACGAGATGGGCACGGGATACTTTGATCGTGAATGTGCAGTTTTCTTTTCCTTCAAATCGGGGCAGGGGTAGTGCTGTGCTAGCAAACCCACGCCGAGTTGGTGATTCGCGAGTCTTGGATTCTTCTCCGCCAGGCCTTAGATTAGTCTGATAGTATGCGTGGCCAAGATGAATTCTCCGGCGATCTGCGACACTGTCAAGAACAGCTTGGGATTTGATAGTGCGCTTGGGAAGTGGGATAATCGTATTTATTGGGGCGGTCGGCTTGGCAATTGTCACGTGATGGTTATGATAATTTTTGGAGATCGGCACGTGATGATGATGTGTTCCAGGGGTGGACTTCGGCCCGGCGCCGGGAGGGGATGGTATCGTGTCCTTGATATTCTTAAAAGGCATCATGTTGGATTGGGAGGGCGAAGAGGTATTCTTAGCGAGTTCCGGGTGATGGTGATGATGACTCAATCAAAGTCACGTTAGCCGGTTAGTAAATAAATTTGGGAGGGCACTCTTACTGGTGATGGTGGTGATGATGCGTCTTTGATCGCTTTCCTCTCCCACTTGGGGTACGTCTTCCAGTACTGCTCTCATCATCAGCCCTACCGCCCTCTTCCTTCAATTTCCTTCTTCTCGAAGGGTTGCCACCGCGTGAAGAGGAGCGCGGCTTATGTGTTGCTCCGCTCTCCATTGGTGAATCTAGGTTTCCCATTTCTACATCTTCCGGACGCGGTTGACCTGGAGTAGAGAATGGCATAGATTGGGGGCCAGCAGTGACGGGACTTGGAACTCCCATGCTACCAACACCACTTCCAATACCAGAAAACATCCTTCCGAATTCGCTCTTGATTCCTGGCTCTCCAGCTGGCCCACCAATCTGGCCCTGAGCGCCCTGCACTGCTTGGGGGAGAGGGGAGACACGACCTTTTCGATTGAATTCTTGGACTCCAAGGAAGCTACGCTGCTGTTGCATCGGTTGTGATTCTTCTAAATTTCGGGTAGCGGGAGATTCATGTGGTTGGTACGGACCGCTTGGGGAAGCCACGGCGTATGCTGATTGCGGCGGTTGCTGATGCTGGGTTTGATGCTGTGGCGGAATCCGCTGTCTTTCCTGCAACACCTCATACTGTGACGCGGGCGCCGCGGTATGCTGAGGAGGCATAGAGGAAGGTTGTGATGTAGGGGGGTATCGCGGATCGTTCGTCGCATAAGCTGCATGTTCCCTATACTGAGGAGCGCTGGTGGTTGGATAATCATACGCACTAGAAGCTTGGGTTTGTTGTGGCGGCGGTCGCTCTGGCGGTGGCTGTGGATCGTATGCGGGTCGGGGAGGTTCGTAGTTGGATCGCATCCACGCCGGCTGCTCTCGTGGCTCAGGGGGACGATTGTAAGGTTGTTGATTTCTTTGGGCTACCTGATGGGCGTAGTCCTGGTGCGCATTGGCGGCATGGTCACTCAACGCTCGATCTCGGTGCTCCCTCTCTCGCTCCCGTTCCCTCTGTATCGCAGCAGCCTCCCTCTCCTGTCTCTCCTGCCTCTCTCTCTCAGCATAGCCATACGTAGGGTTCTGTCTTTCTTCATAGGCAGGCCGTTGATAAGGCTCTGCTCTGCTAGGTGGTTCTGCCGGCCGAACGACGTTATCCACCCTTCTGCCGAAGATGTTCTCATTGTGCGCTGCCGGTCGCGGGGTTTCCTGTGAGCGAGGTTGAGGTTGAGGTTGGGCTTGAGGTTGAACTTGGGGTTGGCTATAGCTAGGTTGACTACTTGGCCGGGGCGGTATAGCATTGGGGTTTGGGACACGGATCGGCTCACGCCGTTCTTCTACCGCTGGACGTGAATACGTTTGTGGTGTTCCAAATCGCCGGCCCTCTGGGGTTGAGTAATGGCCCATCCCCTGCGGTGAACCTGCCGACGCCGAATTTGCCCTATTGACTCTGGTCTCATACTGTGGGTGTTCTGGAGTTTGAGGTCGTCGGAACGGGGCATAATTCGAACCTGCGGTGCTCATCCTCGGCGAAACATGCGAAGTTCCAGGATATACTGGGCCGGGTGGTGCCGACGTGCCACTGGGCGGCGAGCCATGGTATTGAGATGCCGAGGGCGGTTCGCGCGCTGTCGGTGGAGGCCCTCCTAATATGGACGATATTGACATCCCATTGCTTTGTGAGCGGCTGCCCAGAGGAGGGAGCGCTGGCAGTTCGCGATTTGAAGGAAATGTCGACGGAGGCCCCACGGATCCTGGGGCCCCGCGAGGAGCGGAGGGAGGATAGCTGTGATGCGGTGTTTGCGACGCGCCCTGCTGGGGAGACGACGGAGGAGGCATCCCTCTATTCACTGGGGTCCCGTGGCCAACAGAAGAGGCACTCTGATGTCTGGAGTGGCCGGATCCTGGCCCTGACATCGGAGGCCCATCTGGAGCATAACTTCGCTGGGCAGTATAATATGGAGGGTCTGAAGGTCTTCGGTGGTGTTCAGAGTATGAAGGGGCAGGCGTCGGATTCGGGGGGTGGGACGCTGGAGGAAACGGCGACTGGTTCGCGGACGGGGGAAAAGGGGCGCGCCCGTTCCGATATGGCGAGGCGGTGTTTGTATTTCTTGAGAAGGGATGTTGGGGTGGCTGTCTTGGGTCCATGGTGTTCTATGCTTGATTGCGGCTCGTGGTGCAGGTAGATATATCCGCCGCGTCGACTGCCGCCGTGGCAAGGCCCGCGTAGAAATTGGGGATCTGGAGTTCAGACGTCGAAAGTACTCATGGGATAGCAATATTATACGGGTCTCTTGCACATTTAAGCTCGATAGGTCGCAGGTTCGCGTGAAGAGGTTGCTGATGCTCTCTGCTGCCGCGGCTTCAATGTCTCGGCACGAAGGCACAGCTGGATCAACACTAGTCGCGATGTTGGAGCAACGTAGCTTGCGGCCAAGCCATAGGACAACGATCTGGGTGAAGTCTCGCGGGTGGTAAATGGAGAGGATATCGGTATGCGCAAAGCTGTAGGAGCGGCGACAGCGTGAGATCGGATCGTATTGCGCGGGCGGGGAGGACGCGGAGGGAGAGGTTTCGTTGGTGCTGGCAGAATTGAAGTTCAGGATCAGGTTCAGGTTCAGAGTCAGGTTCACCGTTCAGGTTCTTTGGCTTTTTCGTTGCTTTCCCTTCCCTGGGGGGGCCCCACAATAATCACTGGCACATCCGCCGACGCAGACCGCGAAGGGCGCTAGGCCAGGATGGGAAGCCTGGGATGCACCCCGGCGGCTGGACTTGGCACAGCGTATCGGACCGGGGGGGAGCACGGAGTACGGGGGGCGACAACCGGGGGGAAGATGCTCAGGGTCTATTACGAAGTATACAGAGGAGAGGTGGTACATGTATGGAGGAGTACACAGTATTGTAAGTACAGTACATATAACATGAAATATATAGATATAGAGCAATAAGCTCACTACATATGCTACGTACTGACTTACTTCCTTACTTACTAATGGCCACAGCTATGCATTGCTCCTAGCTACACGTCTTCTGCACTGCCGTTCGTCCCCCGTTCTTCGCTATTCGTTCTTCGTACCTGGGATGGGAGGCTGCATACTAGGTACCTAGGTACAGTACGTACTGCGAATGTCTCTCCCCTTCCAGAGTCGTCCTCCGTACCGATGGTGTACCTTGTACAGTACCTACAGCTCTCTGTACTGTGCATTCTGCACTCTGTACTGTACGGAGCGCCTTCGAAATCCCGGACAGGGTGCAGGGCGCTGGGGACAGGGATTCATCGTCTGTGCAGCCGCCACTGATTAGCCGCCGAATCCGGGGCCCAAGGTATGTAGCTGATTAGTCATTCGTTGGCCGGATGCTCCCATGTGTCCCCGCGAAATCCCTCCCTGTGCACGCACGCGCCAACGACATCATGCATCATCACCAAAGCATAAATACAATAATAATTGAACGTCTCGACAAACCACCACACAGCATCGTATCGTGTCCGCCGCTCTACAGTATATCTAGATCTAGATACCCTAGACCACTACCTCAGTGACGTCCAGATCCTATCTTGTTCTACGCTTCCAACTGCACAGCACTGCGCGAGGGAAATCGGAAGGGTGGAGTAGAAATACCTAAAGGTGTACCACGCGACATCCAGTTAGCCTCGAGTACAACCTCCGTTTATATCAGCCTCGTCCACAACCCGTTCTCTTGCTCTCTCTCTCTCCTCATGGCTGCGATACCGCTCTGCCACGATGCATAGATCACCATCCTCCTCCGGGCTGCTCCCGCTTCCGGGCTCCCCAGGCTCATCATGGCCAGTGTACAAGGCCAGGTTTAAAGCCATCTTCAAGGGCGCTGACCCCCCCGTCCTGGTAGCCTTCTGGCTCTTCGGTATATTCCCACGTTCCCTTCCCTTCCTCCGCTCTCTCCATAAACCATATACTCCCACTGGGTATTCTAGCTAACATTCCTCCTCAAATACAGGCCTAATCAACAACGTCTCCTATGTAATCATCCTCTCCGCAGCACTCGACCTCGTCGGGCCCACGATTCCCAAATCCGTCGTCCTCCTCGCCGACGTAATGCCCTCCTTCATCACAAAGCTCATTGCTCCATACTTCATTCACGCGATCCCCTATTCGATGCGTGTGCTGGTGATGACAGCGCTCTCGACAGGCGGCATGTTCCTCATTGCCCTTGCCCCAAACTCCATTCCCATTAAACTCTTCGGCATCGCACTTTCATCCGTTAGCAGTGGAGCCGGAGAACTCTCATTCCTGGGATTAACTCACTACTACGGCCCCTTCAGCCTCGCAGCTTGGGGTTCTGGAACAGGAGGCGCAGGACTGGTTGGGGCGGGGTTATACGTCTTCTTGACGAGCACGTTAGGGTTGGCTATCAAGAAAACCCTTCTAACGTGCGCATTTCTCCCATTCATAATGCCCATCGCCTTCTTCCTCGTCCTCCCACTCGGTCCACTCCGCCGCGCAGCAAGCGCGAAGGATTACACAGAGGTAAACCCGGACGACGATAGTACCCCAACAATAATAAGAGACGACTACGACGAGGAAGATATCTCCCACCTACCTATTTCCTCAGCATCCGAATCGCTCCTCGCCCCCGGTCCCTCTATCGCCTCCTCGGCATATGCATCCCACTCACCGGTCCGCAGCGGCTCGTCTTCGTCCCTTTCGACGACGAGCAACAAACCCACCCTCCTCCGCAATCTCAGACGCGCACGTCGTCTCTTCATCCCCTACATGCTCCCTTTACTCCTGGTTTATATCGCAGAATATACCATAAACCAAGGTGTCTCCCCCACCCTCCTCTTCGACTTGCCCAGCACGCCATTCACAGCCTACCGATCCTTCTACCCCTTCTATAACCTACTCTATCAACTCGGCGTCTTCGTCGCCCGAAGCAGTAGCCCTTTCATCAGACTACACAACCTATACCTCCCATCATTCCTACAAGTAGCCAACCTCCTCCTACTCATAAGCCAGAGTCTATGGTGGTGGATCCCCTCCATATACATAGTATTCATCATAATTTTCTGGGAAGGGCTACTAGGCGGTGCGGTGTATGTCAATACATTTGCAGAGATCATGGAGAACATCCCTGAAGGAGATAGGGAGTTCAGTCTAGGTGCTACGAGTGTGAGTGATAGTGGAGGTATCTGTATCGCCGGGTTTTTGGGTATGGTGCTTGAGGTTGTGTTGTGTGATACGCAGGTTAGGAATGGGAGGGATTGGTGTAGGACGATGAGCTCTTGATATTCTTGATATCAAGGAACAGGACGGATGGTGTATTTTACGTGTTATATGGGATACTTTATGTATATGTGTTACGATCTAGATAGACATCGATTGGGTATGGAGTTAGGAGGCTCCACTATAGCGCAGTGGTATTTAAGAAATCTTTCTATTCAGTGTAGATCTCATCGTTGATAAATCCCCTTCTTTTGACTATGGGTCTCTATCGCCTTGTAGCTTTAAATTCTTAACGTAATAGGAAAGTATTTGCAGCAAATCCTACCGGGGGAAGTGCTGTTGGAGCCTAAACCTAGATAGGAAATATAAGTGTGGATTCATTTCATGTTGTACGGATTATCATAATCCCTTTCAGCAACGATAATTTCACCCCAGTAGTTAAATTTCAGGAGAGACTTCGATTTAAGAGATACCAAGGAAGGACTAGAAATAATGCAAATCCTCAATCATCAGACAAGTAATGTATTTATCAAGTACTCCAGCGCTGCCCCAACTACGTGATCACCCGAATCCCAACTCGCCTACCTATTACACAACCCCCTTTCACCGCCCGAAACTTCCAGCACCCACCACCATACTTTATAAGGCCAAATAATCAAAAGGCTATTACTCGGCACAAGGGCCGGCCACCTGGCGAGGTGGTCGAGGGTCAAATTGTGTGTGCGAGGTTGGAGAGAGTTACTGTCTTTATTCTTAGAGAGATCTCGAAAAAGGCTCAGCCAGCAAAAGCATAAAACTCAGTTCGTCTGGTTTTAGCCAGTGGCGGGCGCCGAAAGGCGCTTCCTGGATTTTTGCAGTTTTTAATTTCTGGCTTTTATTTATTTTTGTAACCTTTTTAACTGTTTTAACTTTTGGGGGGGGTTTTGCGCGGGAGGGTCGTTTCGCTAAATGACTTTGAAGGTTTACTGCCGTGGAAACATTCACCCTTGACTTTGATTTTTTTTGGAAGTGACCATGGAATCGAAAACACAGAGGCTAAACCTGTGCACTCTTCCACTTCGTCCTATCATTCCGAGTCTGGAGAAATCACACATATGGTAACATAACCATCGTCCCTGAATGATTGCTCTGGTTCAAGTGCGTACAGCACTCCCAGCGTTCTCTAAAATTAGGAAAGCAGTACACAGCTCGACACCTCCGCCCCAAGCAGATATCCGGATATATCTCTTCCAAGTCACAGCGGAGGTTTTAACTTCTATCTCACATCGATAGCGATAAACGCCATACTCTTATAACCCCCTTTATGAAGCATCGTAAGGAATTCATTCCGGCTTCGAAAAGCGACGAGGTTCTCGAGACGAAAATCACTTCTGGGATTTATTGGAAGTGATTGATGGTATTCGCGAATGTCAAATGAAATGTGTCCGATATATGGCATGACGTGACTTTTCACCAAGGTATGATTTTGCAAAAAGGGTAGTTTGTAGGATGCTCATAACATATGAGAATACGCCTTCATTCCATTCCAGTGGCCCCCACTCAGTACGCTGTAGGCAACACTTTGCGCATATGCACAGCTCCCTCAACCCTAGGCGTACCTATAGAATTAGAAGCACAGTACAAACGAATAATTATTTACAGAGGAAAGTCACGATTCTGAACCTGCTATTGGCGAAAGTCCTCAAAAGCATTCCGGCAAGCTGCTAGTTAATTGACTACCGACTTCGCATTTCGACAGTACCCGCTATAGCGGAGTTTCCTGTATCATTCCTTTGCATCCCGAAGCTGAGACTAACAATTTCAGCGGCACTTTATTGCGCATACTAATATTACCTTGTTGGCGCAATTATGACTCGAGGCCGCGAGGTATATTGACAATCCGATTTATCAGATGTCTATGTTAAATAGCAAATATTCGCCGATCGCCCCATGGAGTGCAGAGTAGGAAAAGAGTAGGCCCTCCGGTTTCCCACGTATGCGGGCGACCAATTCTTCCCCGAGGACCAAAAATAAACAATGTTATGACGCGACTGGACGTTGGGGATTAGCCGAGTATCGAAAAGGGGAGAGCGCCAAGAGTAAAGGCCACCGAACCAACTACCTTTAAACCCACAAAATATAAACAGCTAAGCGAAGTGAAACGAAGCGCGCTTAAAAAAGATATAATATAATAACCCAGGATAAAAAATTGCAAAAGAAATATCCTTGCGGATACCCAGAAACTGATATTTGGTTGTCTGTGGCAGAGCATCCAGGGTCATCTCATGTGTTTGCCAGTGAGGTTCGTGTGGGTATTTGGTCTATAGTGACTCTCCGAACCTGGGTAGGTCAAGAATACTGCTCCATCCGGTCAAATCAGCATGTCGCCTGTCTCTATTTGTTACCAGTTTTTTGCTTATTTTCTATTATATAGACCAACCACCGCCGGTGATCTACCGTTGGTCCGTTGCTGCCGTATTAGATAAGCCTTACAACTTGACTAGGCTTGCCACTGCAATTTCACAAGGAGGATATAATCCCCTTACTATTTCTCATGTTATCGGCTGTTAGTCGGATAGCGACAGTGCTTAAATCAATATCCCTATTCTACTAAGGCCTGCAGATAGCAGCAAGATAACGCGAAACGCTGAGATCGAAAACACCGTTCGAAACAAGCTTCGAACACCCGATGTAAAGGGACAAATCTTACCAGCGTCACCCTAGAATCAAAATCCGGAAGCCGCTCCATCTCAACAGGCGAGGATCTCATCTCCTCTACTCGTTGCTCCTCCGCTGGCTTCTCGAGCTTATGGCTACTCTTTCCTCACCATCCGCCCGATTCTAGTCAGAGTTCCATAGCACAAGTTGGACAGAGCGCTTATACCGGAAGGAGATGCGCACCTATACAGGAATGAGCAACGAGGCCCGCATGTCAGCACAACCTTCTCCAGCTTCCATCCCCCTTACTCACGCTACAACGATTTCCTAGGCAGATCTTCGCTATTACCATCGCGATCGCCCGCACGCCGACAAACCCGATTTCTCTCTATACTCGCTGCCATCACTGTCTCTCGACCAGTTTGCGGCCGACCTATCTGATCTGAACTGGGATCTTCGGGAGCAATCACACTCGAGCTCCCACCGCTCGTCCGTGCCCTCTATAACCTCCATTCAACAATCTGTCGCCTCGCTTCACCTGCTCGCCGTTCCTAGCAGCGTCACCCACGACATTCTCCCTCCTTTTGTCCAAGCCACTTAGTGGCTCTTACCTTCTAATTTCTGGTCCGCAAGTGGTTGTTGTCATGAACTCTCTCGACACCGACCCTCCTGCTGTATTAAGCCAAACGTCACCTTCCTCGACCGTACAATTTCCGATCCGCATACTAATACGCCCCTTCTACATTGGGATCCAGGATTTAAGCTAGGCATTTGTGACTCACACTGCTACTCAGGTTCACCATTACTCTGTGTTTCCGGTACGCTAGTGCTTTGGTTCAAAGGTTATGTTGCCGCTATAACGTATACTTAAAGCCTTCCTTCCACATGCTAGACCGAGAAACCTGCAAAATCTTTGCTTAACTCTCCACCCAACTCTCCATCCAGCTCTCCATCAGCCTCAAACCACTTCGCAGCATCCTCAAACCTCCCTAGCACCGCTGGGACCCGTCTATACCCACCACCCCACAATTCCTTAACGGCGTAGCAAAGATTTGGAGCAGCATGCTTTCTCCGTCTGAATTTGGTGGACATAGCCGACAATCTGGGGAGAAAGGCGGCCTCATGGGAAAAGAGTTCACCTCATGCTGTCTTCCCGATGCCCAGCCAAACACTCGGGTCGTTGCTGTCTGTGGGATTCCTCCCAACGGGATCATTCTCATCTCCCCGCAAGGATGGATGGTATTCAAGTCGCGCGAATATCTGACCGAAATTGAGATATTCAAGTCGTGCGAATATCCGACCGAAACTGAGATATTCAAGTCGTGGGAATATCTCACCAAAATTGAGATATTCGCCTAATAATACGCCATACATACTAGCTTGTTTGCTCGGAGACCAAATCTGGGTTACGTCTGCGGATCTCCGGCATCTCCTCGACAGGTACCATAAATACGTCCATGGAGAAGTTCGCGGGAAACGGCGAGTTGTCCTGGATCAGAATATGCTTCCAAGGATTGAAGAATCAGGAAAATTGCGCGTCGTTCCGTCAGGCGATCTTCTCGAGCGGTTCCTCGCAACTTTGAAATCAGAGATCAACATTGCAGCACAAACACAGTCAACCTGTTCGGGTTTTGGTCTTTGGGCACTGAGATGCGGGAACCTATGGAATCTGTATCGGCGGTCAAGGTGGTCAGGCCAAAAGCACTCCTCGACGTACGATTAATGGTTTTCGGTCCGCATTACGCCGTGGAATAGACGTTAGTCTCATGACGACTTCTTGCTATTCTGGAGGATGGCTCACGAAACCAAATATAAGCCCCTTGTCCACCTCCGGATTATCGCCAAACCAAAGCTGAACATAACTGGGATGACTGCTGCCGATCAGGATGCTATGAGTAGTTCTTCGGCCCAGAGCTTCTCGTGTGGGCGGCCTGCTGGCGGAATATTATCAACCACCGTGTTGAATGCGCTCTTGGTTACCAAGAGAAAAGCATCTGGTGACCACAAGGCCTTTGCGGCCCTCAATTCAAAGGTCGGGGAGACAGACGATGGAGAATGCGTCAACTATTCGCCAACTTACGTCTAAC
The DNA here is from genome assembly GCF_003357145.1 of Venustampulla echinocandica. Classification (NCBI taxonomy): domain Eukaryota; kingdom Fungi; phylum Ascomycota; class Leotiomycetes; order Helotiales; family Pleuroascaceae; genus Venustampulla; species Venustampulla echinocandica. The sequence continues at coordinate 621,964 of NW_022474205.1, read as the reverse complement.
TTGCCCAGTCTATCCACGATGCTATAAACTCCCTCCATCCCAATTTGACTGAGCACAACCATATCACCTTCTCCGCACAAGCCGATAAATGGGATTCAGAATGTCGATGCCGTTCAGGGTTCCCTCTTTTGAGGTACCAAGAACTTTGGGATCAATTGGAGATGGTTCCTCCTGGCACTCCCAAAAATCGTATTATGGGCATTGATGCGGCTTCCGTAGCTTTCGCGGCGGTAGCATCAGTAAGGTCTACCAAAACGTTATTCGGGCGAAGGCAAATGCATACATGATGTCACTACTAGGAGACGATACGCTGGGAGGGAATTCCGATCATTTGAGATTCAGAGAGTTTATTGCTGGTGAGCAATGCGACAATGACGAATTGGAATACTTCAACCAGACTCTTGACTATTGTTATAATACGATGACAGAGGCAACAGAATATGCCTTATTTCTTGATCTTAATATCAGGGATATTCAATGTTTCAATGTAGAAACCTGGTTTGAACACGGTGCAGATTTATCTGCAAGTGCTATTGTTGAGTTTCGGCGAGTTTCAGGTGTACGCCACATGTAGCAAAAACGGCCCACTTTTGCCTGTATATAATAAGGTATTTCTCCTCCACCTCTATTACTAGAATCAATCAACTCCTTCTACCTGTTTTCAGTGCCTCCAAAACACTGACAGCCATTATCTCCAGATCCCGCTATCAGCCCATCCTCCAACTTATATTCTCTTCAAATCTTTTTGATTTGGCAACAAGAGGGGCAGCCTATATCAAGCCAAGACAGTACTTGGCTATTGCACTTGCCGAATCAGATCTCGACATGGACCAAATTCGCGATGGTATCACAATGCTGTTGAGGTGTAAGTCTTTCCTCCCCGCAATCCTTCCATGTTTTCTACTAACAAGAATCCTTCTCAGTTAAGAGTGCCAGGTACATGGATTTAGCAGATACGGACCATGGAAGGGAAGTCCGGAATAATCGGGAGGTAGTGAGGCATAGAGATATATTCCATACCACGATTGAAAAATTACGGAACCGACTGTGATCTTCATCTCCTTCTAAGAGAGATCGTAGGTTATAAAGCTATAAATCGGAAATATATATGAGGAGTGCTGGTCGTTCTGGTTGGTAAATGTGGACGCATTGCACTTCTTTTGACCGCAGGTTTTTTATACTTGAAGGCAGATTACTCAGTTCAGTTGAGTAACTTGAAGGCATATTACTCAGTTTAGTTGAGTAAGTTGAAGTTAGATTGCTCAGTTTAGTTGAGTAAGTTGAAGTTAGATTACTTAGTTCAGTTGAGTAAGTTGAAGTTAGATTACTCAGTTCAGTTGAGTAACTTGAAGGCAAATTACTTCACATAATTTAGTAGAGAGTACGGCAATTATTTCGATTAGGCTGAGTTAATGCTTTGCTTTATCATATTAAGATCAGTGGCTGGAACTCGAATTCTATCCCTGTGCGATATCTCTGCGGAGGCATCCCTACTGAAACACCCTCAACGAAGAGTGGATATGTGCCTAGTGCCGTATAATCTAGTCAACTGAGTCATAAATCCGATGCTTCATTCGGGGATCAAATGCTGCCTTGCAATAAAGAAGAAGCTACCTTTAAAATTATCTTTAGGACTAGATCGCGATACACTTCCGTTGCAACAAATTACTGAGTTTAAATTCCAGCTTTTCAATAAAGTAGGACCACATGTGACGCATAGACTTCTAGGCAATATATGATACTTGATCGCCGATCCCAAACATATAGGATATATTATTATTAAAAGGTAGGCGTTAAACCTATGATGCCCTTCAAATTAATTATCAGAACGCAAAAGTGTTTGTTGATCATATTGGTAATTTATTCTAGGAGCCACCTATATCAGAGAGCGTTATTAACCTCCAAGCTATTTTCTTTTACTCTACTCTAGCTACCTCTTTGGTCGAGTCTACATCAGCGCAGTCCATCAACAGTTGTTCTTTGTATCGTAGACCGAAGCGCTAAACTCTAAGTTGCCGAAACCTCCATACTAAGAGTCATGCCGTGCTGCTCTCTGCCAAACCTAGATAGATGCTTTAGTTTGATAGCTTGTCTTGTTCGCCTACAATCATATCGAACGGCGTGAATTATGAGTTCAAAGGGTGGTTAAATTGTGTCCCTAGGTAAGCAAATAGGGGGACAATAGACTATGCCGGCGTGGCGTTTACCCAGGTATTCCTCACCGATATCTATACCGCCACAAGTCGCGTTGTCTTCGTGAAATTCCCAAAGTCAAATTTATCTTCCGCCCATCAACCTTCAACCTTAGGACAAGGACAGTCGAACAGCGTCGCTCTCCAAATCTGGTCCGAATAACATAACTTCCTCTTGAGCGACCACTAAGGCGAGCGACGACTAAGGAGGACCGCACAAAAAATGTCGCCCTGCAAAGCATCACTCGGTGGTGTTGCCGACAACGTCGACAACCCACAACCAACCAACAACTTTGCTCTCCAACTCCAAGCACCACCCCCATACAACCGGTGTACAACAGCCATGGACCATCAGAGTGGCCCCGTGGAATCGATCGAACTGTCTGATATGGAGCCGGGTAGGCCACTCCGCACAGCTCCCCTTGCTCCCGGCCCTGTCACTACCACCCACTACTACACCAACTATGGTGGCTGTTACTACCTTCCCCCACCCATAGTCGTCGCATCAGTGGCCTTTGGCGCCTTCGGCATGGGTTGGTTTGTGTATGCCTTTAGGGTTTCCCTCGCCTCATACATCCTCCCCGATTGCGCTACTCTACCATAGCGGCCAAGGTACGGAGTCTTTAAACCCTTGTGCATTTCATGACCCCACGAAGCTGACGTGATGCATAGCACTCGACACAACACACAGCTTTTTCAATCTGGCAACCTGGAAGCATTGAGCTAGGCGCCGGGCGTTTAAGAGGGGAGCGATGGAGTAGGGTGTCAGGCGTTTTGCGAGATGTGAGGAGTCGACTTTGGGCATGCTTTGGTGGGATACCCTTGGGTTAGGATGATTCAGGAGATACCCCCTTCAGGTTATTAGAACTCCACTCTGATTAATACGACAAATTCCTCCACGTGCTATGGGCGGTTCCACTAGATCTCTACGAGCTCTCCCACATTTACTTCCCTGTGATTCTACTTGCAACGACACTCGATTCCGCCCATAACATTACGTTAGCTACAGAGTAGTTATAGGTGTTGTCGTACAGCTTTACGGTGTGTTCTTGACCAATACTATGACGGGCATGGCGCATTATTGGGTGCATTTGGAGCCAAGCTTTTTTCACTAGTATTATAAGGCCCAACGGCCATTACCCAGATATAATTCGATATCGCGTAAATATCTAACCGAAATTGAGATATTGAAGTCGTGCGAGTATCTTACCAAAATTGAAGTATTGAAGATCCTATTGCTAGAATATGGGGGTTCCCTAATGTTGAGGCTCAGGCCTCCTATCAAGCCACTAAATAATAATGTTTTAATGCAAAGACCAAAATGCATGATCCACCTATTTCAACCAGTCTAGGAACCTATTTGCTAGTAATTAGTACTAGTATTAGATGAATAGGTAAGTCAGGCAAGGCTTGGAAATCACAGATAACGGCGCATTCCATTCATTTGGCACATTTGACTTATTCCATTATTTGGCTATATATAGGAGGCTTTTACCCCATAGTACTAGCCTCCTGGATCAATACAATCTCACAACCTACTATGTCTCAGATAAATAATCCATATTATGTATATGAACACAACCTCTTCTAGTGAAGTAGGAACCCCCCTTCGCTTTATTTACTGTGTAGACTCCAGAGAAAGGGCACATAATGGCCTCAATAGGAAAATTGCAGGGCGCTTTGGGAATAGTCTCCAACGAGAACACTTTGGCTCTTGGGAACCTCGACTTTGACTTTTCACGCTTCATAGCTCAAGTTCCGGTGGAGTTCCGGGGACTGGGCGCTGTCTCGATTCAGCGGCGTGCTGATGCTGAAGGTGGCACCTATCACCAGACAGCCAGAAGACTCGGAGCGTTATTCGAACAGGTTTTGCCATCTACACCCAGGCTTGTCCGAGCCTACGGACAACGATATTCAGACATATCTCAAATGCCCGATATCAATCCGAATGGATCAAAACGGTATGGTACCTTCGAACAACAGGTCGGGGCGGATGGAACTTCTATATGAGCCGCTACTACATCTAGTGTAGGTGCTGTTGCGGTCCATCTCTTAGCTTCTATGCTGGCTCGCATCTAGACTCCGGATAAAGGGACATCAGTCTGGGACGAGATTGTTAACCGGCGCAAGGCTATGATTAAGGCGGAAAACAGTGGAGTAGAATCTCAAAATTGGTCGACATTGATGGCATCCCAACAAACAATATCTAGAAAAGAACTGGCTGCCTGGCTTCGTCGTGCAGACGAGGCTACGAATAAGGAGCAGATGCGTCTCATGTTGATAATCAAGAATGTTAGCATGAGCGTCAATAATATTAGTGACACATATGACAGTGTCATGCAAGCCTGGCGAATTTCATTAAGTGCTATGGAGAAGATTATCAATGGCATGCCACAGATGGCCCAAAATGGCGCTATGCTTCTTGCCTTATCTGCCTGGCACATCTATCCGGACCTTAACATCTTAAGAGAAGCTTCCAAGTTAGTCTCTTTGGAAGATAAATTGGTCGCGAGTGGTGGAACTATCACAATCCGATCCCGGAATGAATAGGTTCCTCCAGCTAAACTTAGCAAGTCTTAGTGTAGGAGCACATAGAGTTGAGGGAAGCGTCATTCAAAGCGAGAAATCAGGCGGTAAAACACCATATAAGTGAAGACATTGACATGGGAATAAGACAGGAGGTGAATGGAACGTCTTCATCAGAAACAATTGATATATTATATAATAGAGCGAGCAATACTTCACATTTCCCACGAACGCCACTCAAGGTTATGACCAATGTTCAATATTTTCTTCCCCTTTTTTCGTTTTCTTTTCTTACTTGGCGTTGCAGGGTCTTAATAAACTGGCAGCTGTTGTCGGGGAGTCTTCGTGCAGCACTAAGTCGGAAAACAGCCGGCTGGTGGACTTCCATATAAGGGAAGTAGTCTTGGTATCAGTCTCAATTGATTAACTTGGTAGCTTCTTACACATACACATTTTTACCCCTAACTACTGGTTTTATTTGTTAGTTTGTCGTGCACATGGACGGCACGTTCTATCTCTTTACAATATCACCCGGCAATACTCCGAATTATAGGACTATAGTTCAAGATCATTTTGTCTCAAGTAGAAAAAAAGAACGTACGCCACTAATAAGTGCGCCAAAACTGGTTCGTTATTCCGATAGGGTCCGACATAATAACCGAATGACTTCAGATGCCTCCCTAGAAATATTATATTTGTGAAGCAGGTGATACGAACCGAAATAGGTACTAGTACTATTCAATCCTTATATACCAGGTAGTAATGTAGCACTTATATGTTTAGACGAGGGCAAGCATTCCCAGGCACGCCCTAGGCATTCCTAGGCACGTATCTAGAGCCATGCGTAAACGCTAGACCAAACTAATAATCGAAAGGCGCAGCACACGAGGTATTGTCTCACCGCCCGTCCGAATGATTTTTATATCAATGATTGCGACATAAGCTCGAGTTACAAGGGATCGAACTTCTCTTAGATCTACGACTCGGTAACTCAACGGATCCAAACCGAGCTACCGCTCTTTACCACCATTTTGTCCGAGTCTACACTCTCAAACTACAGGGTGTCACTGTACGAAAGCTCAGAAAACTGGAAATTTGTGTCTCATCTCACTCATTCATTATGTGTGAAGAAGAATGGCGAACAACGACGCCGGACTCAATCGAGGCGCTAGCTCTGGTTCCTACGGTGCCACTAGAGTTGCAGGACCAAATCTTCAAATGGTGCGACATGCCCGATCTTGCTGTACTATGTCAACTTAATAAGGACTGGTATGAGAGGATTGTACCGCTACTCTGGAGAGAAATTGATTTCGTCTGGGAGATTGATGATTACGATGGGGTGGAACGTTCACGCCAATTCTTCGCATTTTGCGATACTTTGATGGATGAGAAGCCGGAACGATGGGCTGTTTTGGCTGCCTATGTTCGTAAGCTAAATCTAGGGAGGCTGTACGGAATCAATATCGTTCATGACGGGGACAGGGCTAGCTACGATGAGTTTAAGTTTTTCGACGACAGCTATGCTGCTGGTAGAAGAAACGTATTCGACGTGATTGCACAGTTTACGAATTTGGATTCGCTATCGGTGTATATCAAAAGTTGGTGGGGCTATACGAGCCTTGAAACCAGTGGGAAAGCATTAGCCCGTGGAATAACGAACTTAAAGTCTCTAAAGATCGGAGGACAAATGTCGACAGATATCCTACTTGGGCTCTTGGCCAAGCCTGAGAATATTGAACACCTTTCCCTCATAAATTTGATTCAATCTCCAGGTCAGGATGATGGACCAGACGGCATTGTCTTCCTTTCTGGTATCCATGATCGGTTCACCAGCCTAGAAAACTTGCACTTGTGTAAACTTGCAGATTTGGACGGGCGTCTAACAGATGACGAGAGCGATGAGGATGAGGATGAAGGGCCGACATACGCCTCGGGCATGAGATGGAGGTTCCCCCGTGAAGCGGAGGTTTCCGTGCTTGAGGAATGGGCTGCCTTGCTCCTCCATTCCTCGAGCACAATAACACAATTGACTCTGGAGAACCGCTACCTTTGCGGCTCCAGCTATACCGATTGGGACCGGCAGATCAATCCAGGCACGACCCATCCGGCAGAGTACGGGGCGTATTCTATCAGAGAAAGTCAGAGGCTTCTCTTTCCCGTGCTTTCAAGGGAGTGGCCGAAGTTGACGACGATGACCTTGGTTGGAATGGGTAATACTGAGGATGTAGCCCAAGCTGTTCGCCATCTTGAACCTCGAGTTCAAATCGAGCAGCGGTTAGCAAGTCTTGAGAAAATAGAAGGAGATGCTACGCCGGATGAGATATCAACCCCTGATGACTTTTACGACTAGTGGGATAACGAATTAAGCCAAGAACTGCTGGTTAATATTAAAGCCTGCCCAGTCCTTCGTATAAAGCCTGCGGCAGACAATGATAATTTTCAGCTACAAATTCGTGGGGCTTGACACGCTAGAGCACTAAAGAATGAAAGGGAGCGACCGGAAATGCGTCACCAGATAAATGATATTGGGGGCTAATTACAATTTCTTTCTACTTTTCAGCATTCTCTGTCCGTATTTCTTCTAGAAACCCCTTATATTAGAGCACCACTTCTCCTAAGTTTCTTTTCATAGTCGCAAGTATAAAATATTTTCTAAGCTATCTCAAATTTACCAGAGTAATCTAAATTGTATTGTAGCGACCCGGACTACTTTGGCTCAAAGTAAAAGTAAGGCACATACGCCATTTTGGGGTATGTGCAGATGTTGTATTTCAGAGGCAAGCACTTCGAAGCGTAGTCTTCCAACCCGATGCACTCGTATTTGTAGTACTCCGAATACCAAAATAGACCTGGGGGTCCAAAAAGTCCACCCCCCACCCCAAAAATATAGAAACTATAGGCGATCAGCAAGGGGCCAAAAGAGGAACCCTGAGCAAAATCCAGCTGACTCATTAGCATGATCAGAACTGGTAGGAGGACTCAGGGCTCTGCTCAGGTTAGAGCAGCGACCGCTCAGGTTCAAAGGCGGAAATGGACTTTGGTGGGCAAAATCGTCGTCTGAGATTATAGTGGTTATCAAGCGGCCGTTAGCAAACTATCCCTCATTGTATTCTGAAGGGTACTTACTCGGACTCGGAGGGTAGCATATCTGGTTTCTTACTGCGTAGGATCCGCCGTATACCAATTTTTTAATCGATTCTGCAGATGGCTTTATAGTAATATAGTAGGGCTAAAGGAGCTATCGACTGAGCAGTCTTTATATATGGGGAAATTGCTATAATAAATATACTTTGCAGCTGCTTAATTTTATATTAGTACTAGGGATGAGGTCAATTTAGTTTTCCTCGAAAGGAGTCTGATTTGGGACCCCTAAGCTCCGAGTCACCAAGCTTAAAAAAAAATAAAAATTTAGAATATAAGCTATAGGAAAGAATAAGGAAAATAAAGAATAAGAGCTACTGGGGGATATTAGCTAGAAAGAGAGCTTTCTCTAAGCTTTTACTTTATTATAGAAGGCCTGCCGGTAATAGATTTACAGATTTTTTGAGAGAAAAGCTAGGTATAGCAAGTAGGATAGTCCGTTTTGAGCGAGGGGTAGTGTGAAGGCAAGGCAGGTTCACTCCGTGGGCACGAGGACTTCACAAAGCGTGCGACAGCGCAGAATCTTCGAATTTTCGAGTGATAACAGTAGAAGGATATTACATTCAACTCTTAGGTTCGAACCCCTGATTCCAGGGTACCCAAGACTGGTCCGCAAAATCAGCCATACACTTGACCTGTTCAGGTGGCTTGTCATCCCACACAATCCTCAACGACTCATCATTAACATCCTCTCCTTTCACCGCCTCAGAAACATACCCATGCAACCCCTTAGCCTTCTTAGCAGACTCATCCGAATAACCCAAATTAACCGACGGCACTACCGCAATCTTCGAATACCCCTCCATCCACAAGTCCTTGCAGAACAATCGCGGTTCACCCGAATAACACTCACCAGGATTCGATCCTCTAAATCGTATCTTGTTCTGTATTATAGGCTTTGCGGTGAAGACTACGGCGCCGTTCCAGCAGGCGAAGACTTGGAAGGCCTTGTGCTGATCGTGTCGCAGACGGGATGTTGGATGGTTCCAAAAGAGGTTCGAGGCAAATCGCCAGCCTCCGTCTGGGGGAATCTCCCAAAATGTGTCTCCATTTATGGCTCTTGCGACCCAGATGTCGTAGAAGATGGGCGCTGGATCTATATCCGACCAGTCCATCGCACATATCATGTCCGCCTTCTGAAAAACGCGTTGGTGAACCAACTCCAGCATATCCTCCATACATATACCGACGTCGTTGATAAAAATCACCGCTGTATCTTGGGAATACTGACTCGAATTGTTGACCAGTGGCTCGAGGGCTAAGTTTCGAAGGCCTGCAAGGGCTTCGATTCGGTCTCCATTCTTAGGATCTATGTCGCTAGTCTGGAGGTGAAATTCAAGTCCCAAGCTTCCCATGTCATTGCGCAACGCTTCCAGTACTTCCAAAGTCCTATCATCCGAATTTCCCTCCACAATCGACAAAGCGCAATTTTCGGGCCCGAGAAATCGCACAGTTTCCACAATGGATCCTATCAATCGAGGAAGTATGCCGATACATTGTCGCAGATTGAGCGCAAAGAAGTATTTTATCTGCCCGTCTGCGGTTTTCGCATTTCTACGATCAACTTGAAGATAATCGTAGCGCTTAGGAGTAGGTGCCGGGCACTGGAGTCGGTCGAATTCTTCGTCCTTGGGGTCTAATATTGCTTTGATGTAGCTGGGCGCCAGCACTTCGAGGGGAGTCGTATTTCCCACTTGAGACGCGGTTGTAGGTTAGCTAGGGGGTTTCATAGGTGTCCTGGGCATAAGCTGGGGAAGGCGGGG